>NW_026571140.1:21872330-22104330 GCF_026225935.1 Boleophthalmus pectinirostris
TCAATTAGATTGGGAACATTAAAGGTAGTAATGATAGCATTGCTCTGCATTATAATTTAAGGGCTGCGTGCCTGTCTTCGTGGTGGATGTTTGAGAGCAGATTAATGAGGGAGGATATGAGATGGTTACAGCGCTGAGAGCCAGGCCCCACTGTGTAGTGGCCTCATACACTACTAATGGTGTGAGTAAGACAGCTTTATCAATAATTTCTGTAAAATGTAGGGACTTTGGTTTCTTGGTATAGCAATATAATATTTGACTAAAGACAGAAACAACACTCACAACTGAGGAGGACAATTTGAGACACATAAATATTTACAGTACTCTCTATATTTGTATACTAAGATCAAGACCATGTGTCAGTAAAACTCACTTATTTTATTGTTTTCATCCCATTACAATTTCCTAATTTATTTTTTGCCTTGTGAGATAAACTTGTGTGTATGCATCCTTGTGAGAACTGCCAGGCTTAAGTGGGCATCTGGCAAGGACGTTGCAGGAGCATCACCTCTGAGTTCCTCCATGGCTCCACCTGAGCGCTGGGGTGGGGCTGTAACGATTGCTGCATGTAAGTGATCCATCCCTAATCGATCCCACTGTCAGCATGGACTAGACACTCACCTCTGCCTCTTATCTTTATCTGTAAGGAAGCCTGCCACACTCGCACCACTGACCACAGCCTAACCCAACTGCTGAGGCCAGTCACAACTCATGGGAGCATGCATGAGTCACCTCGTATCTTCACACAGGCCTAAAGCTGACTTTTAATTCAGTATTGGCAGTTCCTTTGATTGCTTATTTTATGAGGTTTGGTACCTTTGTTGTTGATTTTCTCTAAAACTAATCACACCCAGCGGGTTCTTACAGTCCCCGGTGAGGATGAATAAAATGACGTGAAGAACAGCATATAAATGCCAAATGAATACGCAAATCATTTGATTTGAAGTTGTCAAATCTTCTTTGATAATATTTCAGATAATATAATATATTAACCCTAAACACAATGGACATTTACTGACAGAGAAGCATCAATTATTTAAAATTAGAGTCACCCCTTGAACTGTCCCACATGACCGATGACCCCAGCCTAGCCCAGATCCGCTCACCTCTCTGCTCTGGAGTTGGCTTTAACTTTCACAAAATGAAGAGCAGCAAACTGTGGGCTGGCTTATGTTGCGTTAATAGGTTAAATCTATGGTGACCCTATTTTTGGTGGTGCTGTGTGATAATTGGAAGTCCTGCACAACATCAGGGATTACCATGTTTATCCTCTCATAATCCCCATAAACATTAAGAAGCAACCAGCGACATGCTGATTAGCTCTCAGGCAGGAGCAATCAATCACAGAGAGATAAATGGGACCTGGCTCGGTCCCACTGATGGGAGGGGCACAACTGATGTTGCTGTCATTGACTTGCTGTGACATCTAATAGCACTTTCAAATACTGTGAATGCACACAATTGTGTCTCTCCCTCAAAAATAGGACAATACATTAAGGCCCAACATTTCTCTTTGATGATGGGACATTTTAATGAATCCAAAAACCTGTGCTTTCTTCTTCTAAGGTAAAGTTGACAATCATGAGTGTAAACATTTATCGCAGCCCTCAGGCCTGTGGTGGGGATGGCCCCTTTGGCAGACTGGAGGGTATTTGCCAGGCTGTAGATTGGCCCATTCACACTGGGAATGGGCAGAACCCCTCAAGCAGAACACATTCAGATGGCTCATCTTAAAGACTTCATGTTTGCAAATGACTTGTGCGTGCACACACAGCCCCTCCACCTGCTCTCGATAAAGAGACTTGTTGAAACTCAGACAAGCGCGGCTACAGCAGCTGCCGGCTGTGGGGACAGGTTAGTGTGAGATGGAGAGAGGAGGAGGCAGACACACTCTCCTTGTCCATGCCACACTATGATAAGGAGACACAAGAGCTTGTTTACATGCAGCAATAGGAAAACAAATTGAAAATTCCTGCCAGGACGGAGATGCATATCAAAACAGGATTATTTTAGAAATAATCGGCCCATACCACAAACTGTCACCAGCTAATCTCCACGTAATTCAAATTACTTTCCATGTTTACATCACTATTACTGCATGGCCAGAACCAGGGACTCTATGGGAACCTATTTGCACGAGAGGCAATAAAAACAGATAAAATAAACTTTCCATAAATATTCCAGAGTAGAGAGAATGCTCAGGTCCTGCTGCTGTAGGGAGAATGAATAGAGAGAGCTGATGGAATAATGGAGACTGGCAGCAGACAGATTTAAATCCTGGTATTTTTATTTGAACAGGGAAAAGATAAATTGGACCAGGAGGCAGGCTGGTGAAGCTATCACTGACCTCCACCTGGCTGGGCCATTTCAGGCCAGCCCAGATCGGACCAGGCAAATTTGGACTTGGCTCAGAAGAAGCGAAGTGCATTAAGTTTGAACCCTGTCAGAGGCAGAGGCGTCTCTTGTCTCTGGATCAGGTTGCTGCTGTTTATCACTTCTAGCTGCGCTGGCACTGAGGGCAGACACACTATCCCTTATCCAGAGCTGTCAGTCAGCACAGCTGCCCGCTCACACATCCTACAGCGGCCCGGGGCTCCACTCCTCTGCTCCATCCCAACTAAACACGCACTTATTGCCCCATATCCACCCGATCAATGGGGCTTGTCTTTAAGTGAGAAAGGAAGTGCAGACCTGTACCGAGTGGGTTTCATGTATCATCAACTTTGCCAGATAGATAGCCCACACAAATTTACATGAAGTAACTTATTATATGTTGCAATATTTGTTGCAATTTTGCTGAAAGTGGAGGAGAACAAGCAAATGACTCGTTATGCTATATGCGTTTTGTTTCCTTCTATTCTTCAGACTTGGCTTTATGGTTCCCAAAAGAACAGAGCATTTGTGTTGTGGTAAAAACCGCACAGTGTTTGAGAGACACAGTGGAGACATGTGGAAGGCAGTTCTCAGACATGTTAGATGCTCATCGGTCACATCAAATGACATTCACTTGTTTCTCTTTTCTTCCACTAACCCTTTATTTCCTTTTCTAAATACCCATGGCAAACACATTGGTTTACAAGAAAAACTTGTGTGCAGATTTGATGGCAGCTCAAACACATTGAAAGAGTCACAGAGATTGGTGGTGTGTAGAGAGCAGACAGTGTGTGGGGCTATGTGACTTTGGCCCTGTGTTCGCAGCCCTTGCCTGAGGCGCTGAATGGCTTTGCTCACTACAGGAGGGGGAGGAGACAAAGGTTTGTTAGAGTCTGTCAGACGAGTTTAGAATCGCCTTGTTCGATTATTTATTCTATAGTAATGTTCCATTTGTGTTTCTGATTACAATGCTAGTCACTTTTGCTCCTTTGGTCTCTTTCTTATCCCACGTTCTTTCTCTTTTACCTCAGTGCACTCCCACAGAGACTGACACACACAGGTTCACCTTCTAATCAACCTTTCTTCTTCAACAGTAAAGAAACATTTAGTTAGTTCTTATAATTCATGATTCACTTGATGTTTGTTATGCACCACTCAAATAAGGCCATTCATCCTAGAAGTATTATTTGACCACACTGGGGCCTATCTGTTTTGAATCTCTCAGACTTGTTCATTTGGGTAGGTGGATGTTTTTTTTTTGTGAGTTTTTCCTCTTCTTTATCAGCACTGTGTGAGTTGTTAAGTTTTGCAGACTAAGTGCTGGTCAGGAAATGATCATTTCTACCCTGAATTTGATCAGTAATTAGATGTAAATCATGAGGTGTGAAGAGAATCTATTTTATGTGAAGAGCTGCAGTACATGCATATGTCCCATAAAAGGCACTGTGCTCCGTACTATGCCACAGAATAAATCTTACTTCCTGTTTACAACTCTGAGATTATGTTAAATGTTTTTATTTTCTGGGGTATTTTGAACATAAAAATAAGTAATTATACATATTGTATCTTAACTAAATATAAATGTATAAGACCTGAAAGTGCATTTTCACTTGTCAGCTGCATGTTGCCTGCTGACAGCCGGGGCAGTACTTATGGTTATATTTTGTAACAGATTTCTTAGTTTTTTTGCAATATACATGCATATCAATACAGAAAGCAAGTTGTGAACCCTTTATAGCATGTTCATTAACTACATACTGACTGCTACTCTATGCTTACCAAGCAGACCTGAAATAGTGAGTTTTTCATAAGTGTGTTATTAATCAATTGTGATTTTAAAGGCATTGTGGGCATGAAAATCCAGTGCATCTCTTTTTGGAATATGCTTGTGTTTGGATCTGTACCCTGGATGATGTATTGGGATACTGTATTGTATTGTGAGGTTCTTCAATACAAGTCTATTAACAGAATTTTCAAAAAGAGCACAGATTCATTTCAAAACACATAGTTCATACTATAGTTGTGAACAAGAAAGGCCAACATGACATCAAAAGTAAGTGTTACCATTGTTGCTATATTAAGATATGAACCAAAGCAGGCCCTGTCTTTTTAGATGGTGCAGCCTGTTTGTGGGTTTGTACAGTGGTTAGGGATGAAAGGAGACATTCAAATAGAAAACAGTTCTAAACAGATGAATGAAAGATGATGAGTGTACCACAGATAGGCTCCAGCAGCCATCAAAATCTTAAGTAGCTTTTTCTTAATGCGAATATAACCACAGTACATTACAATGCAAATCCATACTGGAACATCAATTATATATAGCCTGGAGAAACCACTTCATCCTTTTATACCATGTCTCCTTATGAGTCTCTAACTTCCTGGATCTGTTTTTATCTGTTTAACTTCCTTCTCGTCTCTCTTCCCTCTTGACTATTTTGAAAGATTTTCACAGTGCCTACTACCCCAAGCTTTCTATATTTCTCTTGTGCTCTAGTTTGTCTACGATTACAAAAAACCCCCACAAAGTACAGTTCTGTGTTGTGCTGCAACTGTGCAGTCTTGTGAAATAACAACATATTTGTATTCAGAATACTAATTTGAGTAACTATATTGTGGTACAGTTACTCTTTTGTTTTGGTTGTTTTATAATATAACAACAAAATAACAACAAATCCAATGTAAAAGTATTGTCAATGTAAAAGTTTGTCTGATCTGAAATACATTTACATAAAAATTGTATTTTAATAAGTATTCAGCATTCTGTAACTAAATGCATTTCTCCACTGCAAATAACACACATATGACATGATGACCAAGACACTCAAACAAATGGAGGCCCGTGACCACTGCATATCAAGTATGTCAAATATATTATTATACTTTCCACTTTATTGTTCATTTGTTGCGCACATTCTGCTGATACCCTGGGGCAGTTATAGCAGCCTCTCTGAGTGACCACTATCAGTTACTTTTCAAGCATGGACTTACTCTACCTGCATGTCACTGCACAGATTTATATTATAATTTCAGTCTTTCATCTCTTCTGTATTCTGTAGTCTTTCTACTTTGGTTTGTAAAGCTGTGACTTCCTGTGACTGACACGCGGTGGTTTCAGTTAATAAGGGTCAGAGTTGAGACCAACTTTCTCCAGTAAAGAGGACAGTGGTGGCATAGGTCAGACAAACCAAACAGGAAGGACTCTGACAGAGATACGGCTTTGGAGTGAACTGTGAAGACAAGCTTATACACAGATATGGATGCCTGCTCTCTACCAGGGCAGGAAGCAGCAGAAATAGATATGCTTCTCGCGGCGCTGCTGGGAAGGTGCCTCTCTGTGATGTTACAGAGGAAATCTAACACACAACTGTACACCAGGAATTACACAGTGGTACAACCTCTGGTGCCAACTTAAGTAATAAGGGAAATAAACAGCATGACTTCGTTGTCTTATTCTTATTTAAGGCAGATTAAGGAAAGAGAGGAGGAGATACATGATGACAAATCAAACATTAAACTTACAAAAATTACAAGAAAGCACACAAACATTTAAAGTTGAATTGCTAGTTTTGTTATTAAATCAGTTCCAACTCAGTCACAAAGCAGTTCATTTTTGAAATCCTTCCTTGCTTTTTAATAGTCCTGCATTGTTTATTATTGTATGTGTTGATGTTGTTATCTTGTTTTGCTCTGTAAATGTAACATTTGTTTATGGTGCTGCAAACATGTCCTCTGGTGCAATTCAATACAGCTCCTCTTGAGCTAAGACATTTTTAGCATTGTCAAACAGAATAACTATAAATAATACACCTCCATACTCCTCTCCACACACATTTTTACAGACACAGAGGCATTAGAGTTTAGTTTGAGATAGCACTGTGCTTGGTCACTGTGTACCATCACTATAAATCCTCTTAATTCATTGTCTGGACAGTTCATCAGTACACTAACATTCATTATGTAAGCTATGGCAGTGCCTGTAGTTGTCGGTGCTTCAGATCTTGTGTGAGTGTTTTTGTAGAGGCGCGATGGATGTGCAGCACAGCGTTCTGGTGACTTTTGAGGTGGTGAGAAGAGCTACTGTATTTGCAACACACCTCCTCTTTTCCTCTGTGTTTCTCAACCCCAGAGGAAGTGAGCCGGTACAAGCAGGTGCATGCACAGGCCTATATGTAGAAGCATGGTAATACTCCACAAGTCAGTCAGATATAGCTGAGATGAGAGTGTGTGAACCTCAGCCCCACCACTGTTACCACAAACTCTGAGTGGGACCCCCCATGCCCCTGGAGGGTGTAATACTCAGAATATTAGAAAGAAGAGTACTTAATGACAATACACTGTAAAAATACACAGTAAAAATCTAAAGATTGTGCACTAACTTTATTGTAGTCATTTTATAACATCTCCCAAAATTATGCTACATTACAAAAAGCACAATTGTAAAATGAATACATCACCATAGTTCATTATGTAATTTATCTACCAAAATCATTTATGTGTAAAAGCAATACATACTGTATCTTGCTATATTGTATTGGTACAGCACAGATTTATTTTCTGTAGTCTTTGAGCCATAGTCATAAGATCAAACAGGAAGGATAAATTATAGCTTTTTGTCCTGGTGGAAATACTATGAACTTTTTCTTTGTATGTGAAACACTGCAAAGAGTTGCACTGTCATTGGACTGTCTAATTTTCCCAGAGGCTTAAAACTCCAATAAGGATGCATGATTTATTTAACTTGCAACAAACTGAATAAAGTTACCATTGGACACTGAAAAAGTACACAATTTCAATTATGATTTTTTTAATCTGATGATTGATTGAAGAAATAATTAACAAAGCAATCTTTCAGAAAAAAATATGTTTCAGTTGCAGCTCTACTGTATTTGTATTTGAAAATTTAACTCGACATCTCCCTGTTTGAGTTATTGTTTTCACTGTGCGTGTTAACTGACAGAACAAAGTACTAAACAGCAAACTGGTTGGAAGAAAACTGGGGCGGTCAGTGTGAAGATGATGATACTGCATGAATCACACTTTACTGTCAGAGGTTGTGAAGACAAAGCTCACTCAAAGCACAGGGACAACACTGAAGGCATGCCACTGTTCCTCAAGTGGACTCACATCTCCAATTATGGACAGCTCATTTAATCATCCACTCTTCACTGTTCTGTGCATTACTCTGCAGGTAGGCCTACATTCACTAAAATGACAAACATTTAGTTAAATTCCCAGGAAAAAATACTCTTTTTGCAATCATGGACTGGTTTTTCCTTCATTCTTTGCCTTGTTCCCCAAGGAGCTGAGCATAGCCATTTCAGCAAACACGTATCTGTCTAAACACTGATACAGCTCATCCAGAGCTTCCTAGATTCTAAAACAAACAATAAACCATCTGTCAGCAATGTTTCATCACTAATGTTAGCACATTTCATATTCAATCATTCACAGTTGCACTGACGTTTCCTCACTTCTTTTTCTCTGTACAGTTTCATTTAACCCTGATTTGATCTCCTTTGTGTTGTGATCATCCACAAAACTCTGCATTGATAAGAGTGAATGGTGACCCCATGCACAGCATCCTGCCTGGTCCTGCTTTTCTAACCTCCTGACAAAAAGTCAACCCTCCAGAGACACTCAGTTTATTATGTCATTAGCCTTAGAAACTGGCCTTGACCTAGCACTCATGGTTAGGTTTGGACATGGTGAGTCGCTTCACTTTGGTTAATATGAGCTATATAAATAGCTATATGCTTTATATATGGTTTAAAGCTTCTTTTACATGTGCTATATGTCTGGCCCAGAATCCCCTTTCCTTTGGCTTATCGCCTGATTATTTTGGACACGGGGGAAACACTGATCCTCTCCTGGAAGCATCGATGCACAAAACAAGAGTACCCTGGCCACGCAAAGCCTCCACCAACTCCTCCTTAAATGAAGTGTTGAATACTTGAAGGCCACAAGAGCTGAGCCAAGAGCCCAGAACAGCCTGTGGATCAGGCTAAAGTTACCACTCTGCTCTGGGCTGGGCTGCACTCATGCAGAGAGGAATCACACAAGCCTCCAGGAGGACCGCAGCACACATTCTGAGCTTTGCTTTTAATGAGTGTACCAGGTTGGGGTTTAGCTGGAAGGCTGTTGACTGACCAAGAGAGTGGAGGCCTCTATTGATAGAGCCGTGGTTTGAATTACTCTCTAATTAGCAAGGTGCTCAGATGATAAGTCACAGGTACTGTTTGTATACACACTCATGCCAAATGATCAAAGCAACAGTGATATAACAATTTAGAAGGTACCATTAATTTCAAACATGTTAACTTGATTTATAAAAGTGGCAGTGGCAGAGTGGTTAGTGCTCCTGCTTTGCAGCTGAAAAGTGTTGACCTCACCTCTGTCTGTGACTGCTCATGCTTCTTACAAGCAACTGTATTGTAATGCACTTTTGTTCTGTAAATTTGTCAATTGTGAATATCTGTTTAGCTGTATGTCTCATCTACAACAGCACAACAACATTCAAAAAAGCTACAAACAATAGGGCTCTGTTACAGTGGAAATCAGTAAAAGCACTTTCAGCTTGTGCTTGGCAGTTTATATGATCAATACAAATCTCACCAAATGGCCTATTATAAAATTGTCAGAAGTTGCAAATGATCCCTAAAGACAAAAATCTGCTCCTAACAGGAAAACAAACACACACACACACACACACACACACACATACACACACACGCATATACATCCACAACTTTTACAGCCCCTGCTGTCCTCTCCCCATTCACACAGCTAATTTCTGATTGGCTGAGCAATCACAAATATTATTACTGACATCAGCTTGAAAAGGGGCAGAAAGTGAACTTAATAAAATGTGCTTTTCTTAAGCAAATTACATTTTCCTTAAATAAATAAATAAAAATATTTGGCAGGCGCATACCCCATTCAACATGCATTTGCGTGGCGCACATGCACAGTCCCACACACACTGCTGCTTAAAGCTGACCTAAGGCAATGCTTTTGCTTCAATAATGCAAACAAACATCTTTATTGCTTTATTTGGTGGATGGCATGATTTATGAGAAAAAGTTCCAATCAGCAGTATTTCTATAGCTGCATACCAAGGGACAGAGAAAGGGCTGACTGTGGGAGAGAGAAGGGAGACATTGGAGCTGCTGCCTGAAACACATCTTTAGCATGTTGCCCCTAGTGGTGACTATAAGCATAAAGAATAGATGTGATGTGTTTAACCTGTTTGTAAATATTTAGTTTTATCATGTTTGAAAATAAGATCAAATGTAAAGTAATGCATGAAATCAGCTTAATTGTGGAGAGATTCTGTGATTATAAGACCCACATTGTATTTTAACTGGCAAAGCTTAAAAACAGAAACAGAAGTTGGAAGGAATACAAGGAAGGTAAAGTGCTGTGCTAGCATTTTAACCACAAAGTCTTTTTTTTAATGCATATGCATCTTCTCCTATTCCTCTTAACAAAAGGGTGCACCTTGAGCGAATATTTTCCAGTGTATTTTCCCAACTAACTTTTGAGATGAAGTAAAAAAGAAGCGTCGTTGGATTGCCAGTGTGTGTGTGTGTATAACCAGTGGATGCTCTCTCCAGTGCTCGCGGTGACAGTCGCTAACAGTAGATATCACACAGACTAACTAATGAGCATTAGCATTAGCTCTAAGAGTCTAACAGGTAAAAAACAGAAGGAAGGAACCTCCTGAGGATATGTCTATCTTTTAAAATCCCCCCTTTTCCCAATCCTTTATTTTTCCCCTACAGACCATTAGCCAGTGAATCCCTCCCACCCTTTTTCTTTCTTTCAGCACACTGCAATTAGCGTTCTCATTGAATATTGAAGGTATGAAGAAGAATGGGGCTTTTTAGCCGTTTCTCTTCCGCTAAGACCAGAGCTGCACTGAGGGATTGCTGAAGGCTTCGGCTAAATCAGGATCCTGAGCTACAGCAGAAGCACTTAGAGCCAAACAATCACTGATCATTTATTTAGTCAGTCTTATTTATTCTTTCTTGTCTGCTGTAGCTTATAGCAGTGATAATTTCACTTAGTACGGTATTATTCTCTTGGGGTTCCAATTCCTTGAAGTAATGGAAACCATCAGAGCTGCACAAATCACTTAATTTGAGTTAGTTTTCCGATCTTTTATAATAGTACAGAGGTGAACATACTTTAGGTTTAGCCTCCTAAATAGTGTTTACACATAAAAGATGTCCCCAAGTGAAGGTGGCTGTCCTCAATATCATTTGATCTAGACTGAGTCTGGGCTAGCCCTGCGGTGTCCACACACACACATGCATGCACACACACACACACAGGCGTGTTTTCTAAAGACCCTCCACATCCACTCACAAACCAGACATCAGTTCTCACACATGCTACATTACAACATTTATTTGCCTGCAGGCTTACTCCATATGAAGATCAAATTGCACTCTATAAATACATGTACAGTCTTAAAAGGACTCAGTATCACTTCTGGCATGAAGTACAACAGCAGTTGGTTGTGGGGCAGATTCCCAGCCTCATGTCCTAGATACTTTTATTACAGGCCAGCATGAAGACATAAAGAGGATGAATATTACTTGAACATTTCATAAATTCATAGGCCTCTATTACAGTGGCATTAGATATCCAAAACAAGATTAAAAGTGAAACCAAAATGAAAGTATACCTGTAATAAACTCAGTTATGATATGCACTCAAACACTGATAAAAAAATGAAAAAAGCATCTTGTGCTGCCTGCTCTCTCCTACCACTTCCTTTTATGTAGCTGTTCTGTGTGGCAAGTCATAATGCATAACATCAATGCACCGCACACAGACGGTGATGCAAATAGTGGAATCAGATGCACACAGTCATTTCCAGGAAGTCACGTATTTGTGCAGCAGTGCTAGTGGTCGCAGGCTGCAAACTTATCACTCTCATTTGTACAGATTTGATGGAGCTCCTTGTGAAGAGCGCCAGTCGTTACACACCACTTCATTGGACCACACTCAAATAACCGCAGCGGCAGTTCCAAAGATGGAGAGCACATGGAGGGGGGAGAGATTGAGAGAAGACAGGTTGTAGCCAGGGCAGAGACGTGCTATAGGCTAAGGCCAGACCTCAGTGGGAGACAGGCTCCAGTCGGCCCTCACAGGAACATCAATGATTCATGCACTGGTCCTGAGCAGGGCTGGGCTCTGGCTGCCACCAGCAGACCAGCTCAGGTCAGCAGTGAGGAGGACAGTTAAGAGCAGAGTGACAGGAGACAAGCGACTGTCACATAAGGACCTGTGTGGGACAGCTAGCATCTCAGATCATAGACTTTTCTCTAAAGTTTACACTTTAGAGTCTTACACTCAGTGCTTTGTAACATTGTAACCTTGTTGTTTACATGATAAAAATGAATATGAGATCACTTTCTGTCAAAATTCCAGAACAGAGAGGCTCTGTCTCTGCATAGTTGCATTTCACTGTAAGAAAGACACTTCACTCACGTTACCTAGTATGAATGTGATGTGTGCTTGAGTGTTGGTATGAGTAGCAGATGGCACAGATTGGCTTTGCTTCCATCAGTCTGCCCCAGGGCAGCTGTGACTACAATACCTTACCACAAGTATGGAGGTAATTTATAGTATGTGGTATAGATAATGAATAATGCTCTGTAAAGTGCTTTGGGTGTTCCTTGTCATTTACTGCCATTATATAAATAAATATGAATCCTGAACCAATTGTGTGAACTTAAAAAAATAAAATAAAAAAGATTTGGCACAATTGAAAGCAGTACTGACTGTGGTTCCATATACTAATCAGAGTGAGTTTTCCTGCACACGTTCACAGAAAACTCCACTCTGAGAAGACACGACTAGGAGCACACAAACACACGTCTTTAGTGTAGTACACAGACAGGTACAGGCTGTGATTACCCGCTGCAGTCCCTCCCTGTCATTGGGCCTTTAGCGCTGGTACAGGAGTGTGTTTTGGGGGGAGGGGCTCTGTAAACACGGCAGCACCGACCTTCATCTGCTCTGCACTTACGGGAGGTGAACTACTTGTGCTCAAATAAAAATGAAAATAAAAGATTCCAAAGAAGGGCACAATTCACAGTATCCTTTAGAATTAATTCAATGGAAAAACATAACAGCCGATTAAATTTCTTTGTCTTCCAGTAATGTACATATTTTCTCAGCCATATGTCCTGGAGGTTTGTCAGACCTGCAGCATCTGTGGCTGGCAGGCAGTGACTTAGATAGGCAATGCATGGAGGAGAAGAAGAGCAGGAGGAAGGAGAGAAAGTGCTGACTGGGACACGACTTTCTCTCTTTCTCTCTCTCTCTGTGCCGCTAACACAGGAACCAATTAGCTGGGAGCCGGCTTCCGCTGCTGCCTCTTCCAGGACGTACTCTGAGGGTCCCCTGGGCTGCTGCTGCTGCGGGCCGCTGTGCCACATATACAGTGCACTGTAGACACTCTATAGGTAAGAAAGACACAGATAGTGGGCAGACACGCCAGACACCAGGAAGTGGCCTGGACTGAGCCGAGACTGAACAGACAGACTGATAGACATCAAGTTAGGGAGGATGGAGTGATGTGTCAAAGGACGCATAGGTCAATGTGAACTACTTGAAAAACAATGGTGATTTTTTTTGTAGCATGTTGGAAAGATGCAAGTAGTAGTGAAACTTGTCATTAGAACTTCGAGTACTGTTTTGAGTTATAATTTCAGTTAATCTAAACCAAGGCTGCTATAACTGTTGAGATTACAAGTGAGAATTGCTATGTTCATACAATAATGAAAATACACTCATGTATACATAATAGACTGTCAGACCATGTAGTGACCTACACACTCCACCTCACTGTCCTGCCCCAAGAGGGCACCGGGTGACGCAGTCTTTTTATGACAATTATTGATCCTCTGGAGCACAGTAAAAACTATCCCCAGACAGACAACAGAAATAACTGTAACCATATAACAGCTTCCTGCCAGGGGAACCGATCCCACAGCGCGCCCACGTGACCTGCCTATTCCTGGAGCACAGACCCCTGCAGCCTCAGTCACTGACCAGGCACTTTCACTCACCGTTACTGAGGAGCCCAACCAAGTACTCACACTCAGAGGAGCCTGATCAAGCACTCACATTCAGAGGATCACACAAGGTTAGGAGGTGTAGAGCTGGACTTGGACACTTCTTATGCTGAAAAATGAGCGTTTTGTGCATTTGTGTTCACTCCGAGGCTTTCAGTGTGATTGTTATTGTACGCCTCCTCTCCCCTGCCATATGGTGCTTCTCACTTTTAATTATGATAATATCAAAGTCTTTGTCTTGTTCAGTCCATCTATGTAATAACATTTTCCTCAATGGAGCACACCTCGCCTCCAGTGGTACTGTCGTCTACAAACTTTGAAGCATTATCTATCAAATCAATGGAATATAAAGCTGTACCACTAATTGATTTGTGTTTCCCCTTTAGAATCACTACAACAAATCACCTGCCTTACATAATTACTTTTCCGCTTTTTCCACTTTTACTTTTTTCTTCAGCTACATTTTCTGATACGACTTTACTGAAGGCTTAGAAACCTCAGCATGTGGATAAATGTCTACAGTCTAGACTAGGGACAACATGGAAATTTTGTCTTTAGTGCAGAGGTACAAGTCCTCACACCTGGGCTCCATCCTTAATGATCTCACTCCCGGTATCTTATGTGGTGCTCACAAACCATCACTCTGATTTGTGGCCAAACTCTGGTTCAGTGCATTAACCACCTTGTTGGTTTTTCCACATAAACACTTAGCTCATAACAGACACACATCAAAAACAAATGGTCCCTTTGCAAAACTCAAACCAAGTATATGCCATACATGTCAGAGTTCAGTGCTGCACAAGGAAATCTGTTGTGGATTTGGGCCTAAATGGGAAAGTGTGAACAGTAATGTTGAGGCAGGTTTATTTTCTTCAATTTACATTTTATATATTAAAGGGATATGCTGTGTGCCACAGGGTTGTCATCGCTGCTTTAACCGCTTCTTGGTCACCTGTCAGGTAGCTTACATAACTAATATAAAGTGTTGGTGAAAATGTCTTGTGTAATAATCTATTCTGTGGTTGTCGAGAGAATCTATTTGAAATAAATTTCAGTGCTTGATGTTCTTAAAGTAAAAAGTGTAAGGATGCATGCGATTACCAAGGAAAACGTTATTACCAGACGCCCCAACACAAGTGCTCCAAAAGAATATACTGAAAACTGGTTCAGTTTTAAGTAGAGTCTGTGCCAAAGGCATTTCCTGCTGCTTGGTTTGATGTAGAGCTCAGGGTGCTGTGTAAGATGGCAACATTCGGGGGGCTGCTTGAGGGCTCTGGTAACAAATTATCTGTTTAAATAACACTCTCTGAAAGTGTGTTAAAGATTGCAATGTAAGAAAGAATATGCAATTTGTCTAAATATTCTAGATAAATATTTTTGTGTAAAGCAGATCTCCATTTTTTTTTCTCAAACACTGCGCCATAACAAAACACTGTAAAAGATAAAAAGCGTGTAGAGACATCTGAGATACGGCCTTCTGCAATTTACATGCTGGTGCAGAACACAACTGTCAGACTCAGATGGCCAGATGAAAATAACATTGAGAGTTTACAGTGCTCTGTTTATATTTTAATAATTAAGCTGTTGCTCGCTGGTAGGGTGTAGACGGCACCAAACTTACTTACCTATTCACACCCAATGACCCAGACCCGTGGCACTATGGAAGATCCCATCACAACAGCTAGACTGAGACCTGTCATATCAGCAAATCTAAATGACCTCATAGTATCCAAATGTGAGAAGAAAAAAAAAAAAATGACACACATTTGAAACACCTTTTCAGTTTATGGTGATGAATATTTCATTTTCTATTGCTGTCTTATGAAGATGGCACCTATCTCTGCTTGAACACTTTTATGAAGAACTAAAATAAATAGTAAGTAACATACTTCTAACATACACAGTAATTGGACAAAAATGAACTTGTACAAACACACATAGAGCTCATATCTTCATGTTCATATATATAATACATGTTCAGCCACAAAACTGCAATCAAATAAACAAATCACACACACACACCCACAAATCAACCTACAAATGACAAATCAATAAACACTTTCACCTTTATTGCATAACATCTTTGACAGTTTATCATTTGACCCTCATATAGCCAGGAATAACATGCTAATATTTAGAATGATAAATTACTTTCCTGTGACTCTATGTGCATGTGATGAGTGTGATAGAGCCACCAGATTTCCAGGAACCAAAAACAAAAGGTGCTATTCTTTGAAAACGCTGAGTCAGGAGAACGTGTCCGACAATAGGCAGCCACTGTGGTGTTACACTCTATGTCACTGACCCTAAAGGACCGCTGTTTCCTTTTTATAGACTCTCCTATTGCTCCTTATATATGCACTGTAAAAACTATCTTCCTGTTATATCATAAAGATCATCTCTCATTCTAAAGCCACTGACCAGACATTGACCTTAACGCACATAGTCATGTGTAAAGTACTAATCTGTAAAACATGAAAGAACAAGCTAATTGTGAATGTAGCGGCAGTGTATTTATTAAACATTTTCAGCGGGAGCCAATTTCCTGTCAAGTGTCATTACAGTGGTTTTGCGCACACACATTTGCCTACAAAGTGCCACAATTAATTGGACTTCATTTCCGGGAGATAATTTCCAACTGTTAGGCAAGCTGTAAAAGCACATCACCATGCACATAATTACATAGGATGGCAGAGGCAGGCAGCAGAATTTATCTAGCAGCCCAAATATGAGAGTCTAAGTGAGAAGTGTGCTGGAGTCTTTGAAGAGGGGCTCACGTTGGTATGCTAACACCCTCCAAATGAGTTAGCAGTGAGAAGCGGCTTCATTTGAGTTCAGACATGCTCAGTCGCGGCCTTCTGATGGATTGGAATACTTAATGATGAATGCGCTATAAAGTCAGGCTATTATAACATTTATGAAAAAGCTTTTTCTTTCTCTTGTAGTGAATAATAAAGCAATAAAAGCATATTATCAATTAAACAAAATTACAATACGTGATAAGTAAATCCTTGTTTTGGGAATTTATAAAAAAAACGCCTGTATTTCTTGTTTCTTATTACTTTATTGTTTCTTAGCTGGATGAGTGGGTGTGAGAGACTGAGCATACACTTAAACATGCATATAAAAAAGGAATGTTCCTTTCTTCAGTGCAGTTTCAGGCATCAAGTGAAAGAAAATAAAGGTGACCCGAGGACTTGCTACCACAACCAATTTCTTTCAGCAACAATATTTTTATTTGATGGAAAACTTCTCTTTTCTAATGCAGCCCAGATGTGACTGGTCTGGCCCTGCCCTGACTCTGGTCTGCACTTTGTCTCATTTGACTGGACATGTAGTGAATCTGTTTTATGTCATTCTCCACTATAAGCTTGTCTATATGCTCCTGACTGGTCCACGTGCGCCGCTGTTGCAGTACCGGCTGGCAGGGTGGCTGTCAGAATGGCCCTATTTCCTGTGTCAGCTCTAAAATAGGTCCAAACACAGCAGAGATGCACAACACACTCAGGCTATTTACAGCTCTCACCCAGTGTGTGAGCGGGACGCTGCCAAGAGGATGGAGCGAGACTGCCTCTTGTACGCCATGTACTCTCAGACCGCTAAAACAATGCATTCTCTGTATGCAATCACTGGACAATATGAAAAGAACCATACATAGAACTACTGAGATAAAATGTGCACAGATTAGTCTAACTTTGTGTGTGCTCTTGACCCGTCCATATGTAGGTGTTGCGTGAGTAAGTCAGTGCGACCTGCTTATGTCACTTCACGCACCTCCTGTTCACTGGAACGCTGCCCTCTGTGTGTCCCAACAACAACAAACCCTCAATGACACTGCCATACACGCAGCTTCTCTCCTCCTATGACCAGCTTGCTTTGTACAAATACTGTATGTCCATACTACTTTTTATGGAACAAACTGCAATACAACTGTAAAGGTAATCCATATTGCATATTTCTGTTGGTAGAATTCCACACTGGATAATCTATGGACATCCCCATTTGAACAATTATTGTTTTCTGGTATTTTGACGATATGTCTCATTACCTTTTAATGTTTAGACACTTCCACTGCTGACAATGGCACTTTCAAGCTAAGTGTGAAGCACAAAAGCAGCCTCCAGTTCACACTTGGTAAAACAGTAACTGACTGTTCACCAGTGAAAACACTGTCTTATCCATAACTGACACTCACCATTTCCTGCCCAAGCATGAAGTAAGCATTAGTCACTTGTCACTTTGAGGAGCAGTATTGACACCACTTTGGTGCTGGGTGTACCAAGCACTGTGATGAGCACCTGCTCTGTCTCAAATGGATCATTAAACTGCCTTTTGTGAATCTGGTAGAAAATTCCCAAATTTTTGTAAACAATAAATGCAGAGTATTCGAATGTATAAAAAGTGATAAACATGTATGGCTTTTGTTTTTCCACTGGGGGCTGAACAGCTATCATTGTCTGTCTGTGAAAAATCAGTAATATTAATAGATGGGCTAGTATGAAAGAAATATATATAAAGTTATACAAAGAAAAATATATAATTGCATTTGTGTGTGTATGTCAAGTTTCTTCTGAAAATCAAATGTGTGTGTGTGTGTGTGTGTGTGCGTGCGAGCACGTACATGTGCATGTGTATGTGTCTGTGTTTGCTAGCCTGCTGCCTGTTTGCTGTGTGTAAGTACTAAGCATGTTGACATACAGAGGTCGTACTACCACTGTTTAACACCAAGCTCTATATGACCAGGCATTGAACCAGAAAACCTCCACTAGCAGAACACTTGTCTCAGGCTACAGTGTGAGTGTGTGTATGTGTGTGGGTAGTATGCGTGTCTCTTGTGCTCCCTGAACCACAGCGCTGGGATCAGACATGTACGGCTTTGAAAGGGCCAGGCTGTGCTCTTCTTCTGTCTAATCTTTGTGCCCTAGCATGTGGACGACTGGAGGAGGAGAGGGGAATGAAAAAAAATCTATAATTCTTTCATCCTCCCGTGACCAGTTGGCTTGTGAGATAGTAGTCGTGGGAATGGCGCTGGTTCCACGAGGCGGCTCTGCCCCGACCTCTCTCTACTTCGACACACGGGTGGAGATAAACAGGGCCACGAGGATCGCTAACATCTTTCTTAGCAGCAGCCCCCACACATGCACGCAGACATCTCATTAAATGCAATAGTAGGTGAATGTTGCAACAGCAGCGTGCCACTGGGAGAGAGGTCTATTAGGGATACTATCAAGAGACAGTAAAAGGAAATGAGAAGAAGTGTGCCGGTCTGCTGTGCTGTGTGTCTGTGTTTGGCGTTATGTTTACTTTGAACTCAAGGGAGAGTGCCACAAGGTTCAGAATTATTACAGGCCAAGTGAGTGCATAATTCAATTATTAGCTAAATCTGAATACAGTGTGTCTATATTTTTAAACTCCATGTATCTGTCTAGATGACTAATTGCTTTGTAGCTGTATTCTGTGATTTCAAGAGAGATCTTTTTCTAGTTTGAAGCAAACATGAAAAAATAAATATTTGAAATAAAATGTAAAAAGAGATTTTAAAAATATTTTACTTAGTCAAGTTTTTGTAAAATTAAAACTTAACACTTAAATGTAAGAACTGCAAAAGAGGTGAGTAAGAATATTTAATTATTAGACTTTTTGTTTGCTTTTTAAATAAAATTTATTATTATGATATGTTATAGTTATCCATAATAAAATAAATAAATTTGCTTGGTTTGTTAACATGAACAAACAAGTAGAACATGACCACAAAATAGCCAGTTAGTCTCACTCTTTTTCTCTCTGCTGACTGTTTTGACAGGGTCCTTGTTACTCGTCTTCCTCAGCTGTCATGAGCATCACCACAACTATTCTTCCTCACCGAGAACGAAGGAAAAACTCTCCATCACGTGTACTAATGTGGGCTACCAGGAACGCATTTACTCAGATCCATATGTCCGTTTTATTACGTGACCCAATGTTTTAAGGACACTCCAGGAATTGTTTTGGCTAAGTCTTGATGTGCAATTGAATCTATTTAACTGTGCTAATCTATAGGATGTCTTCTTATAGTTTGTCAGTGGTCATTACAGAAATCTAAGCAAAGATACACAGAGCAAAGTGTGTTGTAGTATTTTCTTTCTGTATGTGTCTTTTTTAAGTTTCTATATGCATCCGCTTCCGATAATGTCACCCTACACTCCTCTCCACTCTTCGCAACCAGAGAATCCACTGTGGCCATAACACTTGCCTTTAATGGCCAGGGCACTATGTAAGAGCAATGCTGAGATACAAAGGCAGAGCTGCTCAGGCACCTGCCTCTCTATGAAAATCGAATACTCAAGGCAAATGTCCATAATCCTCATATAAATCATTTATACAATATTTGAAAACACACGGTAACTTAAAACATTTAGCCTAACTAGACTTTATATTAGCCTTAGTAAATCATAATAAAAGACTTCATTCATAGTAAAAAGTGTTTATTAAGAATGATAGTAACTATTGAAAGAGTTATGGTTAGGAGCTGGGGTATTAAATAAATTGTTTCTGGTATCATTCTTAATATATCTGAAAAATTACAGCATCTCCGTGGACACAAGTAGATTGACGACCCGCCACCAGAAATGTCACATAGTGCACCTTTAAAGTTAATTAAGATTTGTCATTCTAAAGAGCATTTCGTGCATCTTTTCTGTTGCACCACAGACCAGTTTACCCCGCATACTGTTCCAAAGAAAGAAACAAGAAAAAAAAAAAATCTGATGATCCGAAATGTCTGACTATGCTTTTTTTTTTTACCCCACACACCTCTCAGTTGTTCACCACGTTTTTTTTTTCTTTGAAGTATTTTTGAATAGCCCTGTAGACTGATAATACTACTAAGCTGTGGCCTTATCAAATGCAAACAAATCTGTTATATTTCCTACTGACTCTTAATACATTTAGTTGGAGAAATAACCCTCAGCAACTAGCACTGTAATATTAGGGTTACACAGAAGTGTAATGTTATGGTTATGTAATTGTTCAAATAGCAATGATTAGACCATTTACAATATAACTTACAGTAAAAAAGTAATGTGACTTTTACTTTTGTTTGTAAATGACAATAAGGCGAGCTTTATTGATTACCTATTTTGCAAAAGTCTTAGCATCAATGTTATTTGTTTTCCCACTAAAACATCTTATAATTCACCAAACCATGACTTTACCATCCCCCTAAACCACATCTCCCTAACTCTCTGGTGTCAAAGGACATGTTCTCTTCCATGGTGACACTAGGGTAACCCTGTAATTACAAAATACAAAGAGCATTCCTCAAACTGGTTAACCAAAGCTATGAGAAAGACAATTATTCACCCCCACACCACCACTTCCACCCCCCCTTCTGCCTTCTCCCTCACAGAGCAAACCCTACAATGGAATAATTTAACAGTAAGAGCAGACCAGCCTTGTAAACACAATAGTTATGTCTGCGCTCAGAGGAGCATGGAGCAGACAGGCAGGCTCCACTAACTCTGCAGCCTCTACTAATATGTGTACTACTTTTGTTCTGTGTCACACCAATGCACTGCTTCACATCTGATCTCACAAATTGGACATATTATTAGTGAGGTTGTCTGATTTTAAGGAAGTTCTTAAAAGTTTCAAGAAAAGAAAATGAATGACTTTGGAAAAATGGCTTTGTTCATTTTCCTATGAATATGTATGAAATGCTGCTCTTGACCATATGGGAACGTATTTAGTGACAAAGATGTCAATGCTTCATTTCTGGCACATAATTCTCAAGGTGTTTATGTTATACTACTTTGTCTGATAGTATAAAAGGATGGAAATTTATTATAGCAACACCATTTGGTGTGGATATCGAGTATTATTATGTGTATATATGTGTGTGTGTGTGTGTGTGTGTGTGTGTGTGTGTGTGTGTGTGCGTGTGTGTGTGTGTGTGTGTGTGTGTGTGGTATGTGTGTGTGTATATATCCTAAAATTTTCATTTGCATATATTCATATATATAAATAATGAAAATTTTAGGATCATGACATCTCTAGAGGAGAAACAAATGAGCTTGGATCCCTGTCTGAATGGCATGGAAAATTGATTTGGTAAATGCAAATAGCAAAAAGAACATTAAACTTTCTTTTTCCTGAGATAAATGAAACACTTTGTTTAGCCCTTAGCAGATGGAGCGTCACTGCTTTGCCTTCCTGGCTTTGATCATTATATACATGACTATGTTTACATGTGTATATGATTATTATGCATTGAGTAATTGGACATGTATAAAATGACACTCAGAATAAGCGCTAGAATGTGACTTTTAAGAAATACATGCTTTTTGATTAAATGCAAACATTACACTAAACTGTGCAGGTGGATGTGACTGAATACATTGTGTACATGTGTGTATTTTCTGTTTCTGTTATTATAGAATGCATTAAGTCTTGCATGATATAATCTGCACTTCATGCAAGACTTACAACACCACTTAATATCTCACTATAACTATATGTTAGACTGCAGCTTTTTATTCTGTTTGATTTCTGTAGTGTGTAATCTATTCCTCTTCATAGGATGTTCAGAAGGAAAGGCAAATGAAAGAAAAGGGCACCAGTGGTTTCAAACCAATACATGTGGCTAAATCTTACTTTTATTTTCTGGCCTTTAACACCGAAACTAAACGGTTTCTGACTAACTGCGGTGAGAGGCACTGTGTGGCAGGATGAAGTGTGTTCATTTCCTTATTTATTGACTCACTTGCTTTTCTCTGAGTGTTTGAAATTAATAACAGCCAGCAGAAATCAGACAGAGGCATGAAAATCAGCACTTTCCCTGCAGTGAAGCCATTCATCAAGCTAACGAGGGGGAGAATAGCCGAGCAGAGGCAGAGGAGGAGTGTACAGGGGTAAGGAGAAGATGGGACGTCCAGAGAAGGAGCAGAGGGAGCAGGTGCATGTATACAGGCTATAGGGAGTGCAGGCTGTGTG
Organism: Boleophthalmus pectinirostris; assembly: GCF_026225935.1. NCBI lineage: Eukaryota > Metazoa > Chordata > Actinopteri > Gobiiformes > Gobiidae > Boleophthalmus > Boleophthalmus pectinirostris. The sequence continues at coordinate 21,894,767 of NW_026571140.1, forward strand.
CGTGAGCGTGTTTGAATATTTGAATTCAAGTCATTCTACAAGTAAAAAAAACAAAGAATTGCATTTACACTGATCCCTGCTTGCATCCACTGCTTGCTATATCTAGATTATGCATGTTTTATAGGTCCTGTCCCCTGCCTCCTGACAATGTCTTCATCAGGTTTGCCACGTGACACTCGACTGAAGATTGGACAACAGTATCTCACCAGAACGCGGCTGACTAAGCACTTGCCGCTGAGCCTCTGCTCTTAGTGAGAGAGGGCACCATGCTGAGAGTCCTGCCATAGGAAAATAATTAGCAAAGTGGAGCTCTGCCCAGACACTAAGTGTGGTACTACTTCACAGTTTCACTCTGGAAACTAATATCCTATTTTTCTACAAATTCAGCCAGTTTTGTTGTTTAGAATAATTACATTATTTCCCCATTGTATTATTTTAGGCAGAATACCCCTCTGACGCACCAATTTCTGTTTATTGGGGCTTGGCACCTGATCAAATATTTCACTGGCTTGTGAACGGCTTTCCTGATGTACTTTACATGAATTATGATGAAAGTATTTATTCTACTAATTTATACAAAACTTTGTTTTGAAGTTATGTTTTCCATAAAATTCACACATAATAATGCCACAAAGAATAATTTACTTTTATCTGACATTTGAAAAACATCAGTATTTAGTATTAACCTATAACCTTCTCTTGCTTAACTTTTACTGTCTGTAGTTGTGTGTGTGCAATGAATCAATTTTACACTGAGGGTTTCCACAACTAGCGCTTCTGAATATTATCTATACTATTGCCCAGTTAATTAAACTAAGTTAGGAGGTGAATTCTTTTCTTAGTTAGTGGGAAGAGTATGCATGCTTTATTAATTTAGGAATAAGGTTGTTGGTTACGAGAGCAGCCTCTTTCACTGTACATACATGCCTATATATATTTTTAACTTTAAACTTAGCCCATGGTGTCTTTGGTCCCCTGGGCTAAATATAGTGTCCTCCTCGAAGCAGTCTCTAGTTTCTTAGTCCTTTCTGAGAGGCAGATGGAGCACACACACAGCTTGGAGCAGGGTGAGAGGGAGGGGCTTAACACGCACCTCTGAATAAATCATCCTTTGACTTTTGACCTATATGGAGTGTGGGGTTGTTTTTATACCCATGCTCTGCTTCTCAGTGCCCTCTTCACCTCTCCCTTGTCCCATCCATTTCCCCTCCACACGACAGGTCAGTGGATCTGTTCCATCTGCCCTCTCTGACTGCCACCAACATCAAAAATAGAACAAGATGGGCAGAGAGCATCCGACTCTGTCAAAATGGCACCAAATAAAGACAAAGCTGTCTAAACAGAAAACCTTGTGACGAGATAACAAAAGTGATACTGCTTCAGCATGTATTGAACCTACGCTTTTCGCCCCCGGTGCCCTTCCTGCCTCTCAATGTGTGATCTACAGTGAGTGGTAGGACCTGGAGGATAATTATGTTGTTTTTAAGTAGAGTTATCCATTTAGGACTTTATTTGACACACCATAAATTATGCCGACATATCTAATGTATTATTATGATCAGGATTAAAGGATTTATTTCATGCCATAACTATAAATGAATACATTGCCTGCTTTTTTTTTTTTACAAATAAAAACACTTTGCTAAACACCTTCAGCTTTTCAAAACAAATGCTTAGAAATGTAACTTGAAATTCTTGAGTCACTTTAACATAACCCAGATAAAATTGTTGTGCTTAAGTTGATTTCTTTTTCCACAATTAAATAAAGTTAGAATTATGTAATTATATGTCTTCACATGTCCAAGTCTGACATCTGTTCATCCCTTTAAATAAAGCAAAAAATACAATAAGAAAAAAAAAGAAAGAAAAAAAGAATCAATCAAACTGTGTATGATGCACTGTGCATCATAGACATGTATTCATAAACATCCTCCTGGCTCTATATTTACACACTCTTTCTCAGGCCCTTTTTCCCACACCTGGCACTTGATCTTTGTCAGCACATTTGGAGTCCTTCATCTCCCTGCTGAGCCCTGAACTGCACTGTTCTGTTGTGGGCCAGACCCTGAGGTGCACCTGACATCTTAACACCCACTACTCAGCTAACTCACTCTTAAACTGTCTTAAACCTCATAGATTAACAATAATACTGCTTCAACATCATTTTATCCAGCCAAAAACAACATTGATAAAGTTGTAAATATACAAAAATACACAAAGTTTATAATTAGCACTTTTAAACATGTTTATTGTCCTCCCTCCTCTGGCGTACACACACACACACACACACACACACAAGTCAGTGGTCGTTTTGCATTCATATTGAGATTGAAATTGTACAAAATTGAAAACAAAGGTGTAATAGACTTTAGCAGACAAAAGGACAGTATGTCTTCTATAAGAGTTTGCTTGGGACAGTTTGCATTGTTTATAAATTCCAAATAACTATTACAGGCCCTAAATTTTCATCTAGAATCAGTATTACACATGATTTGATGAAGCTAGAGTCACAGAGCCAGAGCACGGAGGTGTGGAGACAGCCCAGGCCTAGTCCGGACACTCTTTCCCCAGGCAAGGACGCTGGGACCTGGCGCTCAGTCTCCATCACTCAGCCTGTCTTCCTGGAGCTACGTGGCCAGACTGCTTATTGGCCTCACCTGCCCCTCCCCCTCCCTTCATATTCGTGGATTTGCATAAAACAAAGACGGTACCCTCGCTGTTGCAAAAACTGAAGCTATAACCCATGGTTCTATGATACCACTCACACTGTCTTGTCAGTGTGCAACATCAATGTATCTATACAGTGGAGGAGATTTACGAGACCAAGACAGACCCCTCATGGTTTTCCACTTTCATTCATGTGTTCTTAGTGGTTGTTTATATTCCAGAGCCCTGAGCAGTGAAGAGAGGGCATCTAATTCACGGTGACGACACGAGAGGGGAATCAAAGCACTTAAAACACTTCATCTAAAGAAGATTTGTCCTTGTCATCCCTGAGGCCTCTTGTCCTGCGCCCCTCCTCAAGTTAAGTGTACCTGGAGCATAGCCAGATACTGATCCTATATGCGCCACTTAGACACAATCAGGTAAATAACACTGGATACAAATGCACCCATGCAGGCAGAAGCTCTACCTGACTGATGTGGGAAACTATCAGTGTTATAGCATTGCAATTGTGATTAAAACAATTGAGTTTCCAGAGTTTAGTTAGTTAGTTACATAAATATAAAATGAATCTGTTATGTACATCACACACCATTTTGCTCCTGCCCTCTTAATATACTGTTAAAGGGAAATGCCCTCGACTAAATATTCTGTAGTCAGAGAAAAAAATGTTGAAATTTACTCAGCAACTCATATGTTAAGTATGTAAAAATTTAGGTGTAAAAAAGTTACATTTCACAGAAGATACTACGCCCTCTGTAGTGAATCATGGATATTTTAATACTGGTCAAAAACACATCATATATTTTCCTGTAAATAAGGTGCACTTCCACTGCGTGGAAGAGAAATAAGAGAGAAATGCACATAAACCCACAAGCTGTGTCACACTTTATGACTTCATTATGGACAGTTAAGCGACATGTGCTGTGGTGTGAGGTGACTTCTGCATTGTCAATGTCCCTTTAATAGAGCCTTTAAAAGTTTGTAAACAAAGACATTCTACCCTCCAGAATGGAGGCAACTGGAGGCAAGAGGCAAAGGGCCAAAGTGAAGTGGAACATAATGCTATTTCACTGAAAAAAAAATTTAAAAATCAAATCCTAATTTTAGGTTAAACTTTTACTGTACAATAGTTTCTAAACTATTGACTCCACAATTGTTTTTAATTTTATCTACAGATATTTTACACTGCATGCTTGACCATTAAATTAAATTTTACTTTTTGTGAAGGTCAAAAACGTTTTTGAGACTAGAAAAAAGTGTCTACTTTTTCATCTTTTGTAAAGAAAAAAAGCAAACTAACTGAAAATTCTACCCTGAAAATGTTGCTCTCTTTTTGCGATAAAGGACTTAAGACAATTAGCATTTAGATCTATAGACAGTGAAAATGTGGTATGGCCTACTTCGTGCCGCCTCTTATTGCTTCCGATACAGAATTTGAAACATTGTGATGACAGAGCATTTTAAAGTGTTCATATTCATAGCTGTTTCATGTGTGTATTAACAGATGTGTGTATATAAGATGCTCTACACACAAACATGTTCTGTACTATGACTTCTGAGAATAAACAGTAGTATTTACCTCAGAATCCAGTGTGCAGAGGAGGTGACTTGGATCACAGGTGCAGGAATTTTCTGGATGACCTAAAGGAGCAGGAGCAGATATAAAACACATACCACAGTCACCAGATCAGCACTACAAGTCAGCACTACAAATGACAATTCAACCTACCTGGTTCAATAAAGAATACATGAATTTATAGTGATCTGATGATTTCCCACTAGATGTCACTAAATCATACATGATACATAAAAAGACCAATATGAAAATGTCCAATTGGACATAAATTAAATAGAAAAGAAAAGTAAAAAAAAAAATCAAATGAAGTTGGAAATAAGAGTTTTAGCTGTCAAAATTAAGCACTCTAGTTTTACTACATCTTTTCCTGCAGTTTGCTCCTTAAAGCAGTGGCGGTGTGAGAGATGCGTCTGAATTAGTAAGTCTCAGGCTCATGGTTTGGCTCTATTTACAGAGCTATAAAATTACCTCTGCAGCCCCACACCAGCTCATTATCAGCAACACCTGCAGCCGCCTTTCAAGGACTATTCTCTTATCAGCTACTGCATTCACTCGTGCACTTAAACACACACAACACTAAAATACTATTCACTTAGAAATGATAAAAAATCTTTGTTTCTGTTTATTTATATGTACTAAAATGTAGGAAGAAAGTGGCTTACGAAACTCAATCCATATCATTTGGAAAACTTGTGAAATTCTTGAAAATCCAGACATTCTTATTGCATTCACATTTTTGATCTGCATTCAAAAGTAAAACTATGGCAAAACCACCTCACTCGTGCGGTTGAAATGATTTTCCTGTTCTGGTTAATCTTTCACATTATGGTGCCAATTTTAACATCAAAACCCAAAAGTGAAACATTTAAATTTTTGTATTTAACAATTCTCTGTTTTGTGAGCACACCCACTGATCTACTTCTGCATACAGTGGGTGTGAGAATAAAATGAACTTCACGTCGTAGCTGCCTGAAGTGCCATGACGCCAACGCTCTCAGAACATTTTTCCTCTGTTGACCTGATACCACTTACTGGTAATGGGCCTGAAAATGTCATAAATGCGCTGGAATGATTACAAAACAACACAACATGAACACGATCACGTAATATGAAATGATCTCACACATTTAAACACAGAGTGAAAGTATCAAAAAGTTGTGCAAGTTATGCGCAGTGCTGTGTACACTGGAAAAACTTCTTTCTCACCTGATAAATTGTAAGTTTCAGAGCGGAAGCGCACGTACCAGTTTAACTTCATAATGTATTAGTTTAAACTGGCTCATCATATCTGTTTCGCTCAATCCAGTCATAGAGCTATTTTACATTCCCCTCACAAGCCAATCACATTAACATCACATATGCAAGCTTTTAATTTAAGAGGGTGTGATGCACTCTCTAACTAACTATTCTTCCTCTGATCTCTTATGACAAAGTATAATGGTTGAGTGAACACTGAGCTGCATTTGTTGCTGTCAAGTGCCCAGTGTCAGCATTCTATCCTGATTCATCATCACACGATCAATAGCTTTATCACTTATATAATGTATGCTCTATGCTGATCCCACAGAAATAAGGGGAAAGCGCCTTGGCAAATCAAATACAGCTTCATGCAAATGTCATTCCGATTTAAAGACACTGTTAGGATCATGAGGAAAGATAGATGCCAAAAAGCCACCGGGAGAGTGAGAGTGAGAGGACCAAAGAGAGAAGTTTGTGTTCGGTTATTTTGTTTTCCTATCCTTAAACACTACGACACAAGATGATCAGCAGATGTGGTTAAACTGGTCAAACAAAATGTAGTAATGTTTTATATAGTTACGGAAAAATCACTTTTAAGTAAAAAGTAGATCTCTTCTTTGCACATACTCGCATACATACAAAAAGAAGTAGAGAATGTCTGAACTTGTGCTATCTAAAATAACTGGAAAATCTTAAGAAGGAAATATTAAGACACCCTAAAAACTAAATCTTCTAATCTTTTTGACAATGTAAAGCTTTGAAACTGTACATGTTGTGTGGAAACAATAGAGAAAATTATCCTCGTGAATGGGGCTAAAGAATAACTCATGCCCTCATAAAAATCCAAATTACTTTTTCTTCCGGCATTGACTCTGTATTTCTTTATTCATCTTGACTTGTTTACTTAAATTAGACTACAGCGAAGTTTAAGAATGTAACAAAAATATATATCTTTTACAGAAACCTTCGAATTCTCCCCAGGACAAAATAAATTCAGTTAAAGCCAAAAACACAGCGGTGCTAATGGCAGGCTCAAATAGATGTAATTAAATAAATTGAGGCAGAAGGGGAGCGTCTTGGCTGTAAATTGCCTGGACTGTGCACGCTTAGACCGGCTCTGGCACAGCTGCATGGGACCGCACTCACGATTCATCATCTCTACATCGCAGGAGCACCGGGCCACACCACTATTAATCATCTGCAAAATCATTTAATTCAGCTAGAGCCCCTCCATTGTCTCAGCCGCTCACTTCAGCGTTCACTCTGCAAGATCACACATCTCCAGGCATCCCAGATAAGAGGGCTGGACCACTTCTGCATGTGTACTGTCAATAATGTGTATCTTTAAAACATATAGAACCGTTGGCCCAAATGTGTCACTTTTTCTTATCAGATTGTCACCATCCTGTGTGTCCTCCGCTCACATACACACTAAATGAGCAGCCTCAACCATCAGACTGGAAAATTTAACTTGTAAGTGTCCTCTAGAGCTGTTGTAATTCTTCTTTTCTTCCTGTTTCATTGAGAATGCCCCAAATGCATTTCTTGACCCAAAACGTACAACTATTGGAAAGTTGTTCTGTTAAGTTTCCAACACAAAACACTTTCTGATGCAGTGTCTCTGTGTAACATTTCTGTACATGATTATAAACTCTGGTGACATGAAGAGTATAAAAGGTATGACATAACCAGAGAAGAGAGCAGCTAAATGAAATGTCTAATGTGTAAATGAGAGAAGATTTCACCTCTTCTGAAAAAAATAACTTTTTAGTCAGTGTGCAATATTTCAAGTGATGTAAAAACGTGAGGTTGTCCTCATAAGATGCCTCACCTCCAAATGTATACAAACATGTGAAATATACACACAATGAGTATATGACAGAAGTCCAATCAGCGGCATTGTGAGAACAAAACTCAAACGTGGTGAATCATTAATTGAGAGCATTGCGATTTGATCCATCGCACTCAAACCTCTGCTCCTGCAATGGTCCTGTGGCTCAAGACGCATGGTGTAGTTAACTTACATTTAAATTTAAATTTAGGGTCACCCCCTGGGGATATTATTTTGTAACATGAAATTTGAGGTAGTATAAATTAAAAACTAAAAATCCTTTTAAGCAGAAATGTCCGACTGCCCCTCCAGGTCCTTTTGACGTTAATGATTAATACGTCAAAAAAGGTGCGAAACTGATTGAAGACAGTTACATACATTTATTGCATATCATTTAATTGTATGAAATGAAAAACGAGCACATATAAACATCACATATGGTTAGTGAATGAAATAATTTTGCACAGCAAAATATAGAATATATATTATATAAGATGACGATTCATTATCATATTTTCAATATTTAAGAAGGATAGTAGTTCCTCATTTTGTACATGCAGGGTTTCAATCCCCGAAGAGCCAAACAATGTCCAGACATTATTTAAATAGATAATTATTGCTTTGCAAATATCAACTTTGCTCAGGACAGCTTTTCTTTAAATTCAATAACATAAAAGTATGAAAATGTTACGCGTCATACGCAACACAATGGCAAACCTCGTCTAAAGTGTTTCCTCGGTATTCCAGGCGACTTTAGTGCATTTCAGCTCATTTTAATCAGAATAGTCATGTTCCAAAGCATGGCATTTTACCCAGGCCGTATCTACGAAATTTAGTTTTTCTTAAAACTATTTTGTTTTCGATACCACAATGAGACGCTCACACTTGTGTCTAAAAGCACATGCAGCAAAGCGCTGTGTACGCACCATACAACACTATACTCTTTGTAATAACTGGAACCTCGCCAATTTTCTAAACTAATATAAAAATACACTTTCTCTTTTTCTGATCACTTGAGCGCAGGCTTCAATCTGTATACATGTATATAACTTAAATTATAATTCAAAATATTCATAAGTCCAATGAACACTGGTATGTATGAATGACAAAGGCTGTAAGGGGTTTGTGTGTCTTTCGGTGCAGTCTTGTACTCGAACACGCGCACAGGGCGCCCTTTGCACCCCGTGAGCCGAGGCTCGCACTTCAACACAGCAGAAATGGCCCGAGTTCATCGCATGGGTGAGGAAAGTCCTGTCACTTTTTTGACAATGCCCCAAAAAAGTGAAGCGCCATAAATGAAGAATGAATATCATGCTGGAGTCATCCGAAAAAAAGGACATCTTCAAGCACAAAAGGAACCATACATGTCCAGCATGCATGGCACAGTCCGCACTGTCACAGTCATTTCAGTCTTTTGCGGCGCAACACAAAAAAGAAAAAGAAAAAAAAAAAAAAAAAAAAAAAAACAAAAAACAAAAAAAACAAGCAAACATATGAGATGGGGTGACGGCAGGTCCTCCACAGATTGTCAGACAAAAAGGAAAGAAAAGGTTTTTTAAAACTTATCTTGATGGATGCTGCTGGACAGACTGAACTCAAACGGAAATGATGAGAGTTGATGAACTTGACAGCGTGTCCTGTGTACTGGGTGCACACCGGCACACTGTGCAATAAAGTTGGATCAACTTTCAAAAATGCTGTTGAGTAAAATATTGTAAGTGCATGAACTGCCATATGTCTGGACAGCCTCACTTATAATTCGATATAGGACAAAATTGTCAAATAACTTTTTCACAAATAAAAAGATGTGCCTAAATCAGCCGCGTAAGTATAAAAGAAAAGTCAGAAAGTTGTCGAATAAGTTCTTGGTCTAGTGGGCATATGAGCCAAATCAAAAATAAGTCTTAAGAAAACTTTTAGCGGCCTCTCTAACTTATTCTTTGCGGAGAGGGGGACTCACATGAAAAACTCCGGGGACGAGGGATTGTTGTCACTGCTCGAGCCGTTTTCTCGGAAGCCGGTGCTGATGAGCTTTTCGTACTTCTCCTTATACGCGTCCCTCTCCCGGACCAGCCTGGAGATCTCTTGTTTGAGGTGCTCCACTTGCTGCAAGAGCTGGGTCTTCTCTCCCTCCAGGACGTGCCGCTGCTGCACGCGCTTGAAGCGGCAGGATTGCGCGTAGCCCCTGTTTTTTAGGGTTCTTCTCTTCTGTTTCAGTCTAATCACTTCTTCTTTGGCGACCCCTCGTAGCTGCCGGTTAAGTTCGCGCACGGACATGGTGACAAGTTGCTCATCGGAGAAGCGGTCATCGATGCGCATGTGCGTGTGTCCCGGAGCCGAGGCACTGCTGGACTGTACACCGGGCTGCTGGTGGTGAGCACCGGCATGGTGGTGGTGATGATGATGGTGATGTTGTGCACCGTTTTGTGCAGCCGCCGCGGCGATCACTGCAGAGACGACTGCCGCGGCAGAGCCCATCTCCTCACCGGCCATGGCGCCCCCTGCACCGGCCGATCCGGGGAACTGCTGGCCCCTGGCATAGCCATCGAAAGACTGGAGTTGGTGACTGCTGTTGATGAGAGCCTCAACTGCGTCCTCGGGGCTGAAGCCCAGTGCCTCTGGGTTTAGCTGCTGTTGATAACCGGACATCCAGTAGAAGTCCTCTATGTGCGTCTTCTGCTCGCTCCCTGAGCCCGGACTGGGCGCAGAGAAGCTTGGAGAGGGGGGCACCGAACTGCAAGGCGTGCTCATCGGGGTGGAAGACAATGATCCCCCGGCGATAAGGCGACTGCACTGGCTGATGTTGCGATCGGGCTCCACCGGCTCCTTTTTCACTTCAAACTTCATCAGATCGAAGTCATTAACATATTCCATGGCCAAGGGACTGGTGGGCAGGTCGGAGTTGCTCATTGCCAGTTCTGATGCCATCCTCTTGCTGCTGACAGTCCTCCAACCGGGCTGAAGAGCAGCTGTCAAACTGGTCTGGTTGGGAACGACGTGAGCCAGTTTGGCTTTTTAAGTCTTATATCTTTTTTTAAAAAGAAAAGCGAGCTGTTCTGCGTTCCCCTGCGCAACCACCAAGAGTTTGTCTTTGCAGTCTAGTGCACAGACACAGCGGTGCCGCGCGCGCGAGCAGCGGAGTCCTTTTTCAGCATGTGAAAGTCGGCGGTTTTGGATTTCAAACATGTAACACTTGACGTCTCTTCATGGGTGCGTGGCGCGCGCGAAGATAGGGCGAAAGAAGCCGAAAGTAAAGGCAGTGAGTGCCGTAGTATGAGCTGCTCTGTACTGGGGCGATTTTTTCGAGGGATCACACAGCAGATGAGTTTAAGAGCATTGTAGCTGCCCTGACGTCAGGATGGAAGTGGGAAATTGACTCGGACGAAGAGCCAATAGGGTCGCAGGCTCGGAGCTAATTACCATATTATAGTGTAGAGAAGGCAAACTTTTCTCAACTCTCAGAGGCTGTCAGCTGACTGTCAGCTGAGATACTGCTTCACTTTTTGACTGCGCTTTCCTTCATTTTCTTTTTTAATTTCTACAATCATTTATGTAATTTGTGCGTATGAAACTCAATGAGTCTGGCTGCCTTGCTGCAGATGAAGAAACAGAAACTGCAACTAATAACGGTTTGAAAGGAAAGGTTTCTCATCTATTTCTTAAGCAACTTATGTTATTACAGATATAGTTACGTTGCAGTCTTTAAAAATATAAAAATGGAAATTAGGGAGGAAGAGAGTAGATAACTTTTTATTTTGAATGTACGGTATTCAATTGTCCCTTTTCAAAGGCAGACGTTTTGATACTAAAATCTATTATTTCAAACAAATGCAAATACGCACTTATTACAACTTTTAGGCTACTGCAAATGTATGCATATTTATGAAATATATACATCATATACATCTCTTACTTCTGTTGCTTTTAATTATTGCACTTTGATTGATATTAATTCAAATGTACGCAATATTAATCAAATCATCAACAAATTATGTGTAGCCTATTGTGCGGAAGCGACATGCTCAAACATGCGCACCAGTATGAAACTCAATACTGACACCTTTTGGACAAAGATTGCAAAGCAACATTGCTGGAAGTTACTGGTCAGTTGTTAGCCTATATTTAAACAAAGAGCCAAGCTTCATTTTACAACTGTCCTTAAAAAATCTGCGGCAGTGTTTAAGTTAACGAGGTATCATTTGGTGCAGAAAATACCCTATAGTAAGGTCAAGTGAACCCAGTGTTCCATCCAAAACGATATGATGTCAAAGTGCCATAAAGTCTTATTATCTGAGCAGGGCCATATAAAGCATTGCAGTACATTGCACTTTAGCCCAGTTCAGAGGTCTGTACTTTCATTGACTCAGGGCAACAGTCATCTCTGCAGTAATGTTTGTTTTTAAAGGTAAATCTTTTGTTGTTTCACACACATAGAATAGACCTTATAACATACATCAAGTGTGATTAACTTTTAGACACAAAATTATTCCACAATATTTGAGACTAAATTGGGAAAATATTATTATAACAATATTACACAACTCAGTACTCTAGTCTTACTGTTTGTGTTTCAGTATATTACTGCACTGTGATGTACTATTTTCTCTCTGTTTTCCACACTATACTGTTACTGGGACTTTTACTGTTAATGTTCCTACTATTACTAAAGCCACAACTATCAATAATGCAGTTGTATTTTAATGTTTCTGTTTACTTAAGTTTACCTAAATAAAACTGATGTTCCTGGTCCATAAATTTAGTTAAGGACCACTGACATCAGACCCCTGTCCAAAGGGCTTCTTGTTGACATGGTGCTGACAAATAACTGTTACTTTCCAGTGAATATCCTATAATCATATGTCTGCTATTCGGATGATCTCATCTTCGCAGTGGTGTATTTTTAGGACATTTAATGATAGTTCAGTCCGGCTGTGTCTGTCTTTTAGACACTCTGGAAGAATATAAATTCAGAAATTTATTCAGATGGAAAAAAGCATTTATGTATGTCTGAGTCTGCTGAAGATTACCTCTGGAGCTGGCAGATTCGTGAAATATTGATAATATCGTGTGTGTTGTTTTGAAGATGTGTAAGATGTGAATATCAGGTATATTGTTTATCATAAAGATGGTGCATGAATGAAACAGTAAGTAAAATCCAAGTTTGGGTTGATGTGCCATGCCCATAGACTGCATATATAAATGGACATAGCTGACCTGTTAGCAGTTACAATCCAAATAAGAAGTGTTCATGGAGGTGCTTCCAGCTCCTTCTGACCCTGGCTCCAATTGATTTTACTTTGGAATATTTTAACTCCTCTCTTTGTAACTGCTACACCAAGCCTCGTCAGTTTTGTCTTAAAATGTTCTTGAGGTTTTTATGTAGCTATTTTGTCTATAAATAAATTTGCATTCCTAATATGGAACTGGCTCCAAATTTGTCCCTATAACAGTTAGCATTGTGAGCTTCATTTGACTGGAGCTGAACACTATGGATGATGCCACACTCCTTTAGTCCACTTCTTTATACAGTCTATAGTCATGCCTAAAGTGGCTAGTTCAAAACTTTTAGAAAATCAGTCAAGATTCAACCTATTTCATTATTTAAACATATTTCAGTCCTATGTTTGGGCTTGAGCAAAGCACAGTATGGGCCATTCCCTGGGGTCCAGCCACAGCAGAGAGAGACTAATACACAAACAATGCCAGAGCTCATTAGTCATTTGTGGACCTAATTTAGCTGCTTTTGTGCCTCTGAAGTTATTGATGGTTAGGAGAGGTGAGAGATACACATGTGGAGAGGACTGTGTGCACAGAAGACAAGTTATCACGCCACATGATGCTGGGACTGTGAGGTGGTCTCCATTGACAAATATGAGCAGCATAGAACAATGGGTTTATGTCACATATGGATTTCAGAACATTGTCAGTTTGCTAAATGACACACACTTTCACAAACTGGTTTGGGTCCAAGAAGTCAAATGAAGTTGTTGAGTGTAAAGGTCAAAGGTCACACAGTTGTTTGTGTAGCATCTGTTAGATTATGAGTGCACAATAGTGAGAGGGTGCGTAAGGTTCAGTTGCAACCAGACATTGTATGATAAGACTGTGTAATCACACTATTCGCATTCCAGGTTTGTATTCTATGGCTATGCCATGTCTCTGTATTTTTCATAGTAATATTTTATAGAAAATAATATACAGCAAAATAGTGGCAAACCATTAACTGTACCCAAGGATAAATGTCTTGAACAAATGTGTCATTGCAATTGTCACCCTTTCCACAGAATGTGGCCTAGCCTTGTCATGAGTTTAATCCTGAAGGAGGGAGAGGCTCCAGGGGATGGACCGAGGGCACAGGGGATGAAACAGGGTGACATACAGAGCAAACCTGCGTTTGGGATGTCCTCTTTGACACAGATGAGAAATATTTGTGAGTGTCTATGTGAGGGTCATTCTGTGGCTTGGCAGCACCATCATAACTATTATTATTATATAGAATTGTAGAGCCAGGCCACACATGTTGGCACAGTGTTGTATTAGTCACTCTCATTTGACTTTTAATAATGACACTAATTAATCCCATGGCCTCTAATTTGCAACATGTAAATGAATTGAGGAGGACTGGTCAATATTGCTATAAGTGTTGGCAGGATGGCTTGCATATTAGCCATAATTACATTCACATGATCATAATGTATTGGTTTACTGTCACTTGTAAGGTTAATATGGAGTGTGGAACTACTGTTCAGATATATTATGAGGACATCCTCATTGAACCTACTCAATGCTGTTTATTTCTCCCAGTGTGAATACATTCATCAGAATAACAGGATAAATGCCCTAAAAGCTATATAATACTGGAAGAGTAATTGTGTTTTTTATGTTTTGTTGAAACTCCAAATGTGGAATCTTGAGCCAACTTGAAGTTTGTACTTTTCAATATTACACAAGACAAAAACACAATTCATCAAAAATAGTTCTTTATGTCTTAGTATTTACAGTATTTATACAGTCCTGCACACAATGAGTCAGTGAAGTCTAGTCACTCAACAGAACACCTCCCACAAACAAAAAGCCCAGTTCTGCAATATGCACATTGGAACACTAATGTACATGTGCATGGCGTGCGCATGCTCATAGCCTAATGAGAGATTTTCTGACCTTTCTTCATGTACCCCTGGAGAATATTGATGAATCCCCTTTTAAAAATAACTCTTGCCTTGTAGGGTCATTAAATGATTTACAGTTATTTCACCAACACATAATTATTACATATATTATGTTTGTCTGTGCGTAGTAGTTAGGAGGTGGATCTTTTAATAAACAATATACAAGAAGTTTAAAGTACTCACATGTGTACATTTGAAGCATAAAGAATCAATAATCTGTGTACAACATATTCATTGATATTAGGAGTAAGCCAAAGATGCACCATTTAACTTTGGTGGAGCATCTATCACCCGCTTGTTTCCACAGAGATATTATTGCTTCACCTTTAATGTTCCACAGTATGGAATTAAACTTAACATTGTTATTATTGCTAAAATGCCTTGTAAAACTAACTTTTTTAACAGGAGCTGGCTTGCCTCTCCACATATCTGGCCTGTAATGTCCTGTTGGTGTTTATATGAAGATAAGTTTAATGCCATATTGTGGAACATCAGACAAAGCAATAAGATCTCCATGGAAACAGGTGGCAGACCCTCCACTAGAAAAGTTAAATAGTGCACTTTTAAGATTAACTTTTGTACTGTTTCTAAATACAGAGATGGGTGGACATTAACTTGTGTTAACATTGCATTTGAATCTGTTTTAGTTCCTTTGTGCATATAAATCCCTGTCCTATCTATGTCGTGATAATATCTGTCTTTATTTGATGGCTAAATGTCATGGCAGTGTGATGGTGCTCTCCCACTGGATGGAGCACTTAATGTTCATTTGAGCTCTTGACAGTAAAAAGCCAAGTGAAGCCAAAACGCAGATGATTTAACTGAACTCATTTGAGGAACATTTAATTACCACAGGAGCGTAATTGAATGTTGCTCTAAAGTGCTGAGTGATTCCTAATGAAATGAGAGGGATGGGAAAGCCCTGATGGCTCACAGTCTGAGGCACTGGCTCTGATCAGGTCTGGGCCCGAGCATCCATCACAGTCACATTATGGATCAGTTACACTTGAGACGGATGTGGCAAAGATTAGATAATATTAGTGTCACGTTTGATCATTTTATTAGCCAAATCACAATTCAGTAAGAGAATGTGTGGCTGTGGAGTCTTTTATAGATTAAAAGCAACAAAACAATATAGATGTTGTTTTTAAGATGAATGGACCATGCAGATTTTTTGACACAAGTTAAATAATAATAATAATAATAATAATAATAATAATAATAATAATAATAATAATAATAATAATAATAATACTTAAATATCAATCTGAAAAGTGTACTTAGATAAATGTAAGAAAAAATGTAATGTAATGTTTTCATAAAGAAATGGATAGACCTTGATTTAAATGCCTTGCTTCTTTCCTTTTGCCAATTATTTTTTGAAGTTGAAACTATAATTAAAAACTGAGCATAAGATATCAACAAATCTTTCAGTTCAATCTGTCAAATTCTTCTTAAGTACAAGACTTGGAAAATTGGTGTATGTTGGTGATACTATTTGGAATTGTTTACTGTGTTATAGCCCTGTTCCCTCATCAAAATATGCCTGAAGAGAGTCAATATGTCATCCCTGCATGTTTGAGTAATCTAGTGATCTACCCTACTTATGGTTAGCTGTATGATCCTGTCCAAAAGGGACTCCCTCCCTTTCCTCCCCATTATTGCACATCACATCAAGCATGTGAAGTTGTAGTGTTATTTTGTGTCACGATTTTGCATAGATAATAATATAATAATAATAATAGTATTTTAATACATTGTTTCTGGTGAATTTTCAAAATGATAAAAGGTAACATGGAGATCTAAATATATGTGTCAACAATTCATACTCCATAGAAGTCTAATACCCCTCTTTAAGGGGTGATATTTACATCTCTAATGTGAGAAAAAATGCATTTTGAGAACAACTAAAACGACAGTGTACCATGTAGCCTATATATCCCTGTTGATGCAAGCTGATTAAATGAATAAATAATCTTTAGGTGCAGATTGGACAATGTGGTTTCCAGATGACAAACATCTGTAGTGTCTTGGCTTAATTAACTACATCCTCATTCAGTATTAACAATATTATGTAGTTCTCAGATCATATCAGGGTCAGTCTACCTCAGTTCACTCAATGAGTAAAACCCTACTTTGTCAGGTTTTGATGAAACTTGGTATATAGGTAAATCATAGCCAGAAAAGTCAAAATTTCAAATTTTTGTTAGATTGGACCAACGATTTCCGAGATATGGTATTGCAATTTCATTTTTTACTCAGCAACTACTGCTCCGATTTTAAAAAAATGAAGGTATCCCTGGAAAGGGGTCATCATCAGGAATCCAAATCATGTTGGCATTTATTTTTGCTTTTTTTTTTTTTTTTTTTTTTTTTTTTTTTTTTTTGCTTTTGAGTTGAATTACCTTCTGTTTTTCATTTTGACCATGAAATTGACAATAAGGGAAATGCCCGACCTTAATGATGCCAGTAGAAAAAAAAAAATCCCCATATTTCTACTACAACATATACAAAATCTGGAGGGTTTTCTTTTTTATTTTCACACAAATTTACCTAGAAGCTGACTTACCTCCATCTTAAGACATGCCAAATATCCATTCAGTATATACAGCTATACATTTATACACACAGAGTCTAAGTTGACATACTTTAAGAAAAATTCTAATTCAAATTCAGGTCAATCACATAGTATCAAAAGTCAGTGAAAATTTCACAACTGTCTTTGAAAAAATTTAATATCTCAGCAACCATTACTCCGATCACAAATTTTCTTTGCAATTGGACAATGTGAGCATTCAAACAGCAATTTTTGGGGGGTAAATCTGCGGTGGAATGACCTATCAGTGACAGACTATAGATGCAAGACCTGACTTCAGATTTAAATGGCATAGTGACAGATTGTGTTGGTGACAAAATGTAAAGCTAACATTCAAACTGAATGACATAGCCATTACATATTTCAAATTATTCCAAATAATTTATTACATTTGGTAGAGATTTGACATCAGTCTTTGTGCTGGATGCTCTTCCCATAGAAACATAGAGAAGCTAAATAGTTTAATAAAAGCTAATCTAAATTGCGGTTCGTGACTCTAGTTGTGGCGTTATTGAGCTCTCACAGACAATGACACCCAGTAGTCAGAGCAAATGGTATAACCAGAGAGACATTCCACACAGCAATTACAATACTGGGTCCACCGGTCCTGACCAAAACACCTCCTCACCACACAATGGCCATCAGTGTGCACATACAAGGAACAGTTTCTGCAGACCCTTGTCATGCCCCTGCCCCCTCCCCTGTGCCCTGGCTCCAATCTTGTTATTATTCTTAACTCACTCATTAAGACAATCGTCATTCACTGCATGTTCTCACACATTCACATTAGTGATAGACCCATTACATGGCTGTAGACAAGAATGTATGTAATTACACTCTAAATCATTACTTGTGACACAAAAACTTATTTTCTGCATCACATCATTTCACCATTTTCACAATTTAGACTAATATTTTATGCAGAGAAAACAACAAAAATAAATAAATGATTACAAATGTACATAAATGTACATAAAAATGTATGTCGGCAAATGTCTTCAATGCTTCTTCTCTCAGTTTGCCATTTTATAAACACCCAAAATAACTACATTAAGAAACCAGATACAGTGCAGAGTCTGGTCTTGATCCAGCGATCCTAGGATGCAAAGGTGTGGGGTGTTTCCACTACACTGGCCTACTGCTTATACAGATGATTTTGGACTATTGGAGCTGCTATGCTGCTGTGAAAGGTTCAAGTTAAATTACTTAAA
This sequence comes from Boleophthalmus pectinirostris, assembly GCF_026225935.1. Lineage (NCBI taxonomy): Eukaryota > Metazoa > Chordata > Actinopteri > Gobiiformes > Gobiidae > Boleophthalmus > Boleophthalmus pectinirostris. Next base: position 21,913,056 of record NW_026571140.1, read on the forward strand.
CAACAACATAACAAACATTTTAAAAGGTTTAAGAAGTTTAAAACAATTACTACGTTCAATAGGTTTTAATACAACTTAAAGGACAATTTGCGAATGAAAACCCAAAGTAAGAGACATATTGTTACTATCTCATGGTTATTTTTTATATACTGCAGAATAAGTTGGCCTGCAGAGGAAGCAATGCTTATTGAACTCTATGGTAAAATGTTCAGGTTATTTTAAACTGTTTAAAAAGACTGATGTGTTGCAAGTAATAACAATGACTTTATATCAAGTCCAAACTCAGAGGAGGTTGAATGGCAATTTGCAGTCAAAGAATTTCTGTCTGAGAGATGAAAAAAGAGGCAACAGTACTGAAATTGTGTCACAATTACTGGGGAGTGATTGGGGGAAAATGACACTCTTATGCTGATTATTGATAATTAAGAGATTTGAAACATCTTAATAGATTAGTGCATTTCAGGCTAAAGTTGAAAAGCATGTATCTGTTGCCTTCTTCAATACAGCTCCATAAATCAGGTAAGATACAAAGTAAAACATGCAACAGACAAATCACACTTTTCCAGTTTGGTTGCATCACAAATGGATAAAGAAGTTGTGTTTGTTGGTGGCTGCTTCTCCAACCATCTGTATTGGAGCTAGCTCACTGCTGTGCTGTGCAAGAACCAAGTCTTGTGCAACACTCCCTCAAAAGAACATTTGTTCACCATCTGTGACTGCAGCTCCCACTCCATGGGAGAGTCCAGGGATACTTTTCCCTTTTCTTATGCAAGATTTTTGAACAATAACTTCAGTTCAAATAAACTATGGCAAAATGTGTTTTTTATTTTTTTTTATTTGTCAGTGAAAGTTTAGCTGATGTATTATGATGCCATGCTTGTTGTGTGCTTCTATCCGAGTTTGCCTGAAGCTGCTTTTTTAAAGTTGATATTGGACACACAGAATATGCCAGGTGGTGGCAACACACCCAGACACAACGGGAAGTCCAATAATACAGTCTGTTTTGATTAATAGTATGTCTTAAAGTTGTGTAAAAATGAATTTGATCACACAAGTGTAAAGAATAATACCTGTAACTGGCCAATATATAGCTCAGTAATATATAGCTTGTAATCCAAGTTTTATCTTATTGAAATGTATTGACCATTTGACAATAAATGAATCTTGGTTTGATACTAAACCAGCAGCTTGTTCTGTGTTAACTCTTATTTAATTATGAATGAGACAAGTTCATATTTTTGTTGTAACTGCAGCTAAATTCTTGCTCTAAACATTTAGCACACTGTATCTTGTTATATACTAGACCGAGCAGGACAGATTTGGTATTAGCTGTTTGTTCTGTGTCGTGGACTCAGAGGATTGTGCCATTTTGCTCAAGGGGAAGGTAATAGTGTATTATGTATTTGTAATGTGTTGACTTCAGGGCAGGTTTCTGTAAGGAAATCCAAGCTGGTTTAACAGGAGGTCAAATGTCATTGTGGGTCAAATACCCTGCCACAGAAGTGCATGTTAAAGATTCTCCCCCGGGGAAAAAGGGACAGCACTGTGTCTGACAATATCAACAACACTGACCTAATTAGAGCAAACAGACTCACAAGGGACTGGTGTCCACATCCAGCCACAGAACAAAGAGGACCCATCACATGTGGTTATTGTTTAAAAGACTGCAATAATACTGTATAAATATTCACACTGTCTCTGATACTGAACTACATCACCAACAAGCGGCAACATCTGGAGTGTCATTTGGAGGGCTCCTGGAGGAGCAGGTTTCTTAGGGCTAAAGACAATTAGTCCTTTACTAAACAGCACGCATCAGTCGCTTTAATTAACCCCTCATCATGGTCGGATCACTCTTCTCCCCAGTTTCCCTTCCATTTTCATCTTTTATATGGAGAAGTCTAGATTTAATTTCAAGAGCAACTGACACCCTAATAATCTGTTGTGTTCTGGTCAGCTCCTAACCACTGGATTAGATTGAGATTGGTCAATACAGTAGTTTGTGGAGTTAGCGCTAACAGGATTTACCATCCACTGAGTATATAAAGACAGGGGCCTGTGCTAAGCACTAAGCACTTCACCAAATTAAAAACTGACCCACAGGTGGGCTCTTTGCACGGCCTGTGCCGATGGGCCATGACGCTAATTGCTTTCTAACTCTGTTACGAGTGCCATCAAATTACACTCGTCAATTAGAGTGAAGAGGCGGTGTAGGGGCTCTTAGAGCTTATCCACTGATCACTGCATCTCTGTGTGTGCTTTATTCCTGTCATTATTGCACACTGGGCACTGAGTCAGACACAGACAGTGCAAAACCAAACTCCTCTTTACCATGCTGTTGGTCCCAGCTTTGCTTAAGGCTCCAGCTATTGTGCTTTTGCAGCTTGCCAGAACAAGAGTTATTTACCTTGTAAGAACCTTTGAGTACTTGACAGAGACCATGACTAACAGTGCTTCCCAACCTTCTTCTCCCAGCAACCCACATTTTACTTTTATATGTTGGTTACCTGCCCATCATTCTCCTACCTGATAAACTCTTATGAGGAAAAATCGCATTATTTTCTGGTAATTAAAGATATTATAGAACAGATGATTATTAAAATAATTTATAGAAGCAGTTCAAAATGTCATATCTTCTTTAAAATTCACACAATCTAGTTTGAATCTCTTGGGAATGGCTCTCCTACAAAAGGGGTGTGATCAAAAATGAAACTTTACTGGTAAGATGAGGCCAACCTTCCTGGAAGAATAACCAAATGATGGGGGTGAACAGGAGCAGAGCAACACCTGTTACCAGCTGTGGAAGATCAGAGAGCCACAGTAAAACCAACTGTTCCACCTGCACCCCTCAGGACATGGACCACATTTATAAGACCACATTTACACTTACCAATGACAAACCAAAACATCAGATTCTGATGGAGTTACGAGAATCCTGGCTGTAAACAGTTTCTTTTACAATGGTCTCACTTGAGTAAAGGTTCTACAGTAGATTAACAGATGTTGATGTGGTGTAGCTACTTTCTTTAAAACAAGGTTTTATTCCTGCCATGACTGCAGTTACAAACGTAGTTATGAAATTCATGTGAAATTGCTTTTACACAGTCTACTGTTCTGTACTGTTCTTCATAAAGTAAATAAAGCTACAGGCTGACATGTGGGGTTTCTGAGTTCTGAGATATAAAAGGCTTCGGTTTAACTATTTTCTAAGTTCAACTTCTCTAGTCAGGCTTTTTGAACTGCCATTTTTGGACACCTCAACATCAGCATGTCACCTGAAGCTTTAAGTGATGAGGATGATTAGGCTAAGCAAGCTGATTTAGTGTAAATCTAGTTGTAAAGGTTACCATTCCTCAACCTCCATCTCTGGACAGACTCAGACAGAGCTGTACAATGCAAAAGGAAAACTTATCCCACCTCTTTAAAAGTGGTTATCATTTTTACTCTGCTTTTTAATTGAACATTGTTTTGACACAGACAGACGATATGTTTCTTTTATTGGTCTAGACCTCCTGCCTTTCACACCCATCTAAACTATCTGACATGAGACTGGCTGCACCAGTTGCCTGTGTGTACTATTCAAACAATTGATATGAAGGTTTGCTAAAAATAAGTGTGTGGAGGTACTAAATGTTCCTTTAATTTTTTGTTTTGTTTTAAGGTTTGAATAGCTTTTACTCAGACAGCATGTTATCTCCAGGAAGTTACAGCACTACTTATAACAAAACTTTTACACTTGACACAAATCTAGCAGATGGTTAAGTTATGTAAGAAATAAATCATAATCAAAGCCCAGTTAAAGTAGTTTGGTCCCAAAAAAGGCTGCTCCCGCTGCTCCATGTGCTGCCTGCTCTTCTGCCTGAGCACAAGTGTGTCTAATTGTGGAAGACATGATGTTTGTCTTCAGTATTTGGGCCTGGGCCAAGTGCTCTGCAGCATCAGGGGGCAGGGCTCCTCTAGGCCATGGAAGCTCTAGGATTACCTCCCAGTGCTAGCTTCCATCTTGTGTAGCTGTGAGCCCCCCCCCCCCCCCCCGCTGCCTCCCCCCTTTCTCGACATGAGGCCAATTTGTTGTGGCATGCGTGCGTCTCAGGGTCCAGATCCTGTTACACAAATTTGGGTTTGCCAGAGGAGTTTGGAGGCGATCCAGACCAGATAGACGAGGTCCGCTGTATCTCTAGAGCTAATACAAGACATGATATGGGCTGTTCTGTTCAATGAGATTTAATAGGATGGCCCTGTGTGTGTGCAAACAGCATAATCTGGAGCCTCTAATATTACAAAAGTCTGCAAACCACATTGTAGGCTTTATCATTTTAAATGTAAACCTACACCTTAATTAGCCTTAATAAAGCATGAACAAGGCTTAATCCATAATGCAGAAATAATTTTTTAAGAATGATTCAGGCTTAGTAACTACTTAATTAAGGGGTTGTAGGTCAGGTTTATTTCATTAATTTAAAGGGCTCATATTGCACTGTTTTCCAATCTATGTTATAATGTTGCTTCCTCATCAAAAAAAAGTTGTGTTTTGTTTTATTCATACCTATCTAACTGAAACTGAAAACACTCTCTTCCACCTTGTGATGTCATCAGAAAATACACGGAGTGCTCCATTGTGTTTTTAAATTCTGTACACCTTCACTAGAATTATTTGGATCTTTTCAGATGTGGAATTGCAAATCTCTTCTGAACTAAAAGTAAAAGGTAGGTGTTAACTTGAAAACTACTACTTCATGACATCAAATGGTAGAACAGAGCATTTTGAGCTTTGGAAATGAAGACAGAGGGTTACTCAAACATGTGTGAATGAAACAAAACACAACTCTCAATGTATTTTTGGTGAGGTAACAACATTCTAACATGGATTAAAACTCACAAGAGTGAGTTTTGCATAATATAGGTCTTTTTATTCGTCTATTCTTGGTGGATCCTTATCTTTTCCTGGGTGAGTTCCTGTCATAATCTCAGGAAGTGGTGGTCCTGGTTTTGTGCTCCAGAGGAAGAGGAGATGCTATGGATTAGACAGCACTGTTTCCCCCACTATTGTTGTTTTACAATTGGCTGGTTGTTGAGGGCACCCCAGGGTCACAGCATTGGACCAGGATGTACAAGGCCAAATGATTAAATAACACATCTTTCACGGTTCAGCAGTAAATGTCTAGTTCATTTGAGCTCTTGTGCCTGCTTGTGGTGTTATGGCTGAAGTTCACCAGTTCCTTCATTCCTCATGCAGTGGGCAGTGTGGCCAGGAACAGAGGGCAGAAAAAGCCCTTTAGAAAGTAAACAGACAAATAATTGAAGTAACAAGGAAGACAGAGGCATCTCAAACTTGTGGGCTGAGAATGTCAGAATTCACAGACAATGGGCGATTGTTACAAATGCAAAGGGGATGAAATACGATTGTAACTACTTTTGGATACTATGACCGGTGATGATTTTCCACTGCACAAAAAAAAACAAAAAAAAAAAACAAGAGTAACATTTTTACTCATGTATGAGTACTAGGTTGGCAGTAGTTTGGTATACTAAATGTAAAAGCTATGTACTTTACTTTTACTGCACTTTGACGCAATTGACCATCAGTAAGGTCATAATTGTCTTGGTTTTTATAAAGGTTTTTTAAAGTGTAGAAATAATTAAACAATTACTTAAAGGTGCTTACTGTCTTGAGAAACTGAACAAGTTCATTATAAACTCTCAGAAACCAGTGCAAGGTTTTGCTGTGATAGTAAATCTAGCATGCAAGCATGCACTTCCTGATTATAATACAATACAATCCTTTCTAATTAGATGCAGAAAGCAAGCAGTGGAGAATTAAGCTACATATTAAAAACTAAAATATCTGTATGAGGCAAGACAAATTATCTTTTTTGTGGTGGGTCTGTTATCTGCTTGGCTCAATGGAGATGTTGCTGGTTTGCCTGCAGTATTTGAGTAATCTCATCAATTTTCATAGAGACAAGGAGGTTTGCGCCTGTAACTGAATAAATAGTTTTAATGCCATACTTTGGAAAATGGAGACAAGCAGGTAACACCACCACCACCACCACCAGAAAAGTTATAAACTGGACATTTAATAATTTACTAATTACATTTAAATATGATACATTTCATTTTGGTACATGGATCCAAATGAACATGACTTTCTGAGTTCTGTGAGTTTGCACTCACCAGAGTTTTGCTGTGGCATTGTATGAAGTGATAGTAATGCACTCTGACATAGTTATATTTGCAGTGTCAACTAAGCTGTGTTGAAGACAGCTGAAGACTTGGGCAAAGGGAAAAATAAGCTGGAAAAGTGACATATCCCTGTCATTATGTGCATTATGGAGCTGGACCGCAGTCTTAATGCTGTTGCACTGGTTGACAAGCAGAGGATTTAAAGAGAGCTGTATTTCTTTGGCAGACTTTTAAACATCTCATTTTCCATTAACATGAGACCTCGAGCAGCATGTGTCATGAAGGGACATAAATTTCCTGTGTCCCTCCCCCTTTTGGCATCACTGTGTGTGTACGGAGTCAATGCAACAGTCAGGGTTTGGTTAACCCTTCAGTGCTCCCTTGGAAAAGCAACAGCCTATAGTAAAAGAAGTCTGAAATGTGTTGTTAATGGACTATATAGATTTGGGGGAAATATTTGAAAATACAAAGAAAAATACATATAAGAAAAAAGAAAATACATATAAGACTTCATAAATTTCAAGCAGTTTTGGGTTGCATATATATGCACAAAACATCATGTTATCAGAACACAACATGTGTAATACTGTTCTAGATATTACAGAACTTTTTGCCCTCAGTTTTGAATACAGATGTCTGGCATTTAGAAAGCACACTGAAACTCAAATCTTCGTGTGCATACCCAGAGATGGCCAATGCAGGTATACCCCTGAGGTTGTGGGCTCCTGCTGAGCAGTCATTAGACACTCATCCATTGTGCAGGAGGCCTTCACAGAAGGTGATGGATGACTCCTCTTACTGCTCTCTCCTGTGGCAGAGGAGCTCCACTGAAGACCCCACTACCTGCTGCTGTCTAATCTGCTCCACACATGACACACAATCAGCCAGCAAAGAGCCCATTTAAACCATATAACCGCTATCCAAAAGTGGTATCACACACTGGTGAATGGTCATCCAAGGCTCTTTTAATGAGTGTCTGGATGTGTGCTCTCAAAGGGACACCATGCGCACTAAAGTGAAGAAGAAAGACATTCTCAAGGGCCTATTTAGGTTCTGGTCAAAGAATGACACCCATGTTTCCAGTTGTAAATGCAATAGGCACAAGGGTGCAAGTATAGGCTGGGATAACAAAGCCTGTACAAGCATGCTATCCATAGAACAAATGGGACTTATATATATATATATATATATATATATATATATATATATATATATATATATATATATATATATATATATATATATATATATACATATATATACACACACACACACACACATATATATATATATATATATATATATATATATATATATATATATATATATATATATATATATATATATATATATATATATATATATAATTATCGATATTAGTGAGGCTGTAATTTAGAACCCAAAAGACTCTCTGGCCAACAAACACATTTTGACAGTATTAACAGATGCTATGCCTATATAATAAGAAGCACTTCAACTTCAAACATGGCCAAACTGAAAGATGATCCTGGTTGAGGGCCAATGAGGGGGAAGGGAGGGGTAGAGAGTTGGGGGTGGATTACTATGGAGATACACAGCATGCATGCAACTAAAATTACTGGCAAATTAGTAACATATCATTTTGCTCATGTGTATTACAGCGCCTTTCAAAGTGAACTGGGAAATAACCCAGGTTGGCTTTCAGTCTCACTTTGTCTGTACCTTTGTAAGACAAAGATGAACTTTCATTCCATCATTAATATATTATAAGCCACAAACTGTTGGTTACCAAAAAATGGGTCTTAGTGTAAATGTTGATGTCCATTTTGATGAAATACATCTGACACAGTATGTCTACATAGTGTAGAATGAGTTTGGACTAATACATTCTATTCCTCTGCTGGGACTGGGGGTGGATAGGAGTGGTCAAGAGTGTACCGAACAGTCAATTAGACTTTAGAGTGGGATGCTTCTGCTGAGGGGGTACATTTGGACACTTCTGCCTCCAAGTGCAGATTCTTCTCCTCCCACTGACCTGTACAGCCTTCACTCATTTGTGCCATTTAAATGGACATGGGAACAGTTTGTACCATCTACAATATGGCACATGCCAGGCACATCAATAAATAGATTTTATTCAGTTTCAAAACATAATCATTTTCAGAATACAAAAATTAACATTGACTTTTTTGTAGACAGCAATTCCTTATTCTACCTTCAAAGCCAAAGTAAACATTACACAAACATCATAAAAGGCTACAGTAAGCATTTATACTTATATGAGGTGCTGGTTGAAAAGGATGAAGGAACGTCGCGGCAAAGTCAAACACACTATAAATGGTTTCCAACATGTGCTGCTAATTCCACTGTATCCTGGAGTGACCAGACCAACCACTTCCTCAGATGTCTGCTATGGACTGGACGGAGGCTTGCGGCCAGGCCAGTGCCCATCACCACACTGTACTTGAGGGCACAGACTCTAGTCTAAGGGCCTCACATCCCACTGCACCAAGAGCGTGGAAGGTCTTTTGCTCCTTATGATCTCCTCCTATATAGCTTGGATCTGCTAGTTATAGTCTATGATCAAAACTCCAAGTTTTGGGCCCTGAGTACAGTTCATTTTGGTGGGCCTGCACTTCTTGTAGGCTGATGAAAAATCCACATACAGACTTTGTAGGCCTTAAGACTGAATTATATTACTGAAGTAATTCACCACCCCAATGCTATGGTGGCTAAGATTGCATTTGTGTGTACAAAATGAAGAGGGAAAGCAGAGTACCGCAAATGTATGTAGAGCGGTGGTAGAGATGACCATTCACAGCCCTTATTGTCTGCATCGCTTTCCCTGCTGTCTGCATCAGTTTGATGCAAAGTTACAAAATTTCAGTGTGTGGAGAGGGTTCACAGTGACGCAGACTCTTTATGTCGTGAAGCAGACGAATTGACGCACAAGCATAAATTGGGCTTTACATTATGCCCTAGGTAAACAGTAACCCTGTCCAACTCCAACTGACTGAATCATTCAATCTGTGAATCATTCTTACAGTTTGGTTTTTTTAAATTACAATTTTCATCTAAAATTACTTAATAAAAGAAACAAGTCTGCTGACTTCGACATTAGAAAACTGCAAAGCTTAACGGGAGCTGACATCATGTTAAACGTCACCATGAATGTTATCATTGCTTAAAATGTTTAAATGTAGAGATATGAGATCTTATTTAAGTATTTCACCATACACAATACCATACTACATACTTGAATAGTGCTGTTGAGTTTTTCATGATCGTTGAACAAAAATAAGCAGGAGTTGGTACTCGAGTTGGTATTGTTAAGTAAATATAAGGCAAGTGGATTTTAGATTTGCTTCAGAACAGGCAAATCCAACTCTCAAACGTGTGGAGAGGTAGAAAAATAGAGCAGAAGAGCATGGTCCCACAGAGATGTACCAAAACGCTGAGTCTCTAGAGGGAAGTCTTCACCATACTCTAAGTGCCCATTAACTGTCTATTCCCATTCCAGCCGCACTCCAAGATGCCGCCCACAGTTTTCCAGGGAGACCAGACCCAAAGATTGGAGCTGAGGGAAGAAGACAGGGAAGTGTGCAAGTTTTCACCAAGCCTACAGCATTTAGGTCAGTCTTTATATACACAGGGAGAAACTGGGAGATCCACAAGATCTCATAAACAGATGGTGCACCATGGATAATTTTCCCCTTCAACAAATTGGGATCTGAAAGCATTCATCATCTCTTCATTGGATGTATTGGGCATACTTTGTCTTTATGGAATGGGCAACACATAAGTCATTGCCTGTGAACTTGTCATGTAAAGATGACAGCGCATCTTAGATAGATAGATAGATTTATTTATTGTCATTGTATGAAATACAACAAAACTTCAGCAGAGCAGATCTGTAGCAGTAAAAATTTACAAATATACACACATCCTCACATCCATACCAATAAAAAACATTTATTAAATAAAATAAATAGATTATTGCACCGAGTCCCTTCAGGTCTTTTATCTGTGCCTGTGCCCTTTTAGCACGTCCACTGCTCGTGGATAGAAGCTGTTGCGCAGCCTGTTTGTGCGTGTGAGGGGAGTTTGAAGTCTTCCTGAGGGGAGAGTGTGGAAGAGGCAGTTCCCGGGGTGTGTGGGGTCCTGCAAAATGTTGGAGGCCCGTGTGTGGAGACGTGAAGAGTAGATGGTGTCCAGGTTCGGGAGTGAGGAGCCCACCACCTTTTCAGCTGTTCTCACCACTCGCTGCAGGTCCTTCTTTTCAGCAGCTGTGCAGGCTCCATACCATGATGTACAGGAGTACGTTAGAACGCTTTCGATGATGCACCGGTAAAAGTTGGTTAGGAGCTTCTGGGAGAGCCCGTTCTGGCGGAGTGTTCGTAGAAAAAACAGTCTCCGCTGGGCACGCTTTATAACGCTGATGGTGTTTAGGCTCCAGGTTAGATTCTCACTGATCTCCACACCCAGGAACTTAAAGTTGGAGACCCTCTCTACCTCTTCTCCATTGATGTAGAGGCCAATGTGATGGGGAATGCATTTGTTTTTCCTAAAATCAATTATCATTTCTTTAGTTTTCTTTGTATTTAAGTGCAGGTCATTGTCTTTACACCAGGAGATCAGTGTCAGGACCTCCTCCCTGTAAGCAGCTTCATCATTGTTTGTTATGAGCCCCACAATAGTTGTGTCATCAGCAAATTTGATGACAGTGTTGGAATTATGGTGTGCTACGCAATCATATGTGAAGAGGGAGTAGAGAGCTGGGCTGAGGACGCAGCCCTGAGGCAGACCTGTACTCACAGTGATGGTGGAGGACAAATGCTGGTCAATTCTGACGTGCTGGCGTCTGTTGGTCAGGAAGTTCTTTATCCAGAGACACAAGAGGGGTGAGAGGCCAAGAGTGAGCAGTTTATTTTTGGTTGGGCTGATAGAGTTGAATGCAGAGCTGTAATCCACAAATAGCATCTTAACTTTATCACAGTGTTCTCTGACCAGCTGAGTTTATATCTTTAATAAGTGACCAGGCAACCAAAATATATTTACATGTATCATTATGGTATTTACATTTCCATCATAGATTTGACCATCAGAGGGGGAAGAGAAATTGCACCCCAATTAGAGCCTGATAAGTAATCGATAGCAGTGTATTGGAGAAGCAGGAAGTAAACGATTAGGCCCCTGGGATAGCAGTTCAGATTACACTGTTGTCAGTGTCGAAGAGAGTTAAATGGAGCAAGCAGAGTGGCAAGGGCACACACAGACAAAGAATGAAGCAAGTTTGATGACGTTTCTTGGGCTATTTTACATGTTAAAAAAACTGTCATAAAGAAGACAAAAATGTGAAGTGGCCAAATGGGCTCTATAGCCATGAGCTGTCATTGTTACAGCAGGACGTGTAGCTCTCAGGCTTATGAGTAGTGCGATGAGTGAATAAGTGTTGTCAAGCAGTGCAGCCAGAGGCCCGTCCTGGACATGCTGACCACAAGTGGAAACAGGAAGCAGCGCTGTAACCCATCCAGCCCTCGGCCTTTCACTTATAGACTTGTTATGCCAAAGACAAGCCACAAATATGAGGGAAACTATGTAAACCAATACCAGTGTCTGTCTCTTTCAAAGTGTTAAATTTATCACATGTACTGTAAATGTGTCTTTTTTTAAGATTTATATATCAGGACATTACATGCTAGATGACATGATCTACATCACAAGAGCAAAGGTCTACAGTTGTATGATATTGCATTGAATCGATTCCTTATAACACCGATGTTTGGCACAGAATTCTTTATACACAATACTTTGAATCACCTTCTATCAGAATTGAAATGAAAGCTTTGATTGAACCCTTCTTATGGTTAGCAGTGCGAATCTATAGAATGGTCAGTTCACAAACCTACTCAACAGCCATTTGTCTCAAAAACCCCAAAAACCTCAAAAACAACTGAAACTAATTAAATGCACATTTATTTTCTGTGAATGTTACATTTACAAAACATCATATCTTATGTGTGTGAACAATTATGACTTCATAGACATGTAATATCCCCTCTTTAAAAATGTTACATTTGTCACATTGTCACAGTGTTGTATCTTGTTTTTTTGTTGGTTTGTTTTTGTCAGAGAGAGGGCATCTGCATAGCAGGAGGCGTTTTGTGTAATTGGACAACCACATCTGAACATACCTTTATCTGGTCATGCATCATCTTGTCACATCTACAATCTACCTTTTATATGCCCTAATCATGGGGCGTGTAGATATGGCACTGTCAATGAGAAAAAGGTCATGTACAGATATACTGTCCAAAACTAAGGACAATGAGTAGTTCTACATACACGAATGTATTTATGATAAACTCCTTTATGGAAGTGTCTTCCAGTCTAGCAATACCTGCTGCTTTTATGAGGATAAATTCAGTGTAACTGTCACCTTGGTTACTATGGAGGAGAATAGATGGGCTGCAGAGGCAGGCGATCCATCACTATTGTATCGGGATTTCAGGAATCTGTTCCTGATCACACCACACAACAGGGGCCATGTGGTAAGGACCCACTCAGTGCAACGCCATGAAGTAATCAATAAAAGGCACTCAAGGTCAATGTAGTGCTGAAAAAGTACTTAAGTCCTGACAGATGGAAGCCATGCCTGCAGACAAGGCAGGCCAACATGGCAGCCCAGGGTTCCAGCATGTAAAACTGTATAGGTTAATCTGTACACACATGTAGACACAAGTGAACCTTCTCATGTTTGTGTGTGTGTTGTTTCCATTTTTAAGTCTATATATTAAGAGTCAAGTTTGTATGAATTACTAGGCCTGCCTCAGGTTTGGCACCTACAATCAAACCACAAACCAACAACTGGTTTGTCAGTCCTCTCTTTTTCCAACCACCTCTTTACATACTCTTCTTTTGTGTCACATTTGCATTCAGTTTCTTTCTCTAGCATAAACAGGACCCCATAGTTGGCTTTTTGACAGCAAGAGGACATAGAAAAAGGCCAGACCCTGTCTTTAAATATTAGATTTCTAGATTCTAGATTTATTGTTTTAATACATGAATGCCAGCTGATGTCAGCTGTTCACTGGCAAATGCAGTCTAGACATTAACTCTGATCACTAAAGTACAGGCAGAGGTTTTCCCTGGTCCATAGTACAAAAAGCAGAAGGGTCAAAGCAGCATGTACATATAGGCACAACACTTGTCACTGTGTTAAAAAAGCATCACACTTTCTCTTTGCTCTCATTTGGAGCAGGACCAGGCCACTCTCATGGGCATGTCCAATTGTATTTCAGTGTTTGGATCTTCTTTAACAGGCTCATGTATGGGTGGCTGGCTGTGGTTTGCACAGTATAGAGACAATAAATAAAAAGAGTAACTAATGAGCAATGGATGGACACTTGAAATTTGGTTTGACTGCGGTAATGTTTCAGCTTTGATTAATGTTGCATGCTCCATGTTCACAATGTGCATACATACATGCATGTGATCAAAAGGGAGGAGACATCAGTACACATACTAACAGCAATGGAGAAAAGACAGTTCTGTTGCAAACTTCCCAAGTACCCACACAACAGATGTAATGAATCTTGCCTTCATCTCCATAATGGATTATGTGGGTCACCATGGAGGTGGTCTATTTTTCTTACACTCGTTCATCTGTGTACCTTATTCTTTTTTTACACACAAATAATTAGTGTATTGAGACAGCACAACACATTTGTGTTAGTTCGTTTCTTTCCTTCTAACCTATTTAAATTCCTGCACACTATAGTTAAGACTGCATTTCACGTTCTCAAGTTCCTTTCTCTAAATAACTTAACCTTTAACATTTTATGTACTATATATTTATATCTGTATGTTTAGCATTTATTGGGAACTGTTTCAGAAGTCACAATAGGGAGAAGTCTTACATAAATTGTGTGCAGATAATGTAAAGTTCAGTTTGTGCTTGGTTTGAGCAAAAGAAAACATCAGGGGAGGTCCTTCAAAAACACTTTTGTTTAACTTTTGTTATAAATGTGAATTTCTGAGCCCCTGTTCTTGATATTTCAGTGTATGGGTCTTCTTTAACAGGCTTATGTATGGGTGTCTGGTTGTGGTGTGTGCACAGAATAGAGACAATAAATAAAAGGAGTAACTAATGATGTTGACTGTGGTAATGTTTGAGCTTTGATTAATGTTGCATGGCCCATGTTCACAATGTTCATACATGTATGAGATGAAAGGGAGGAGACACCACCACATGTAATAATAGTAAGAATTAGAAGAAAATGATTTAGAAGAATAAACTGTCACAATAAATGCTATTTTCTTTGAGTCACGTAGCTGGAAAGTATGATGTTAGCCAAGAAAACAAGATTAAAGGTAGAAAACTGATAAATGCATTAAATCTGATAACACAGTGTCTTTTCCAAAGATAATACCTTGCCATATTCATTGGAAGAGCTTTTAAACTGTGGATCACATTACATTAAACCCTCTTTGAGTACATGTTTGGTGCAGCGGTTTATAGCACTGCTTTTTGCAGCCATCCATCTTTGGGGCTCCACTGTCATCACAGAGTATCATAGGGAGTGCTGACAGGTCCTGGCCATTTGAGAGGAATGAAGATATTTCAGAAGATTAGTGTTAAGTAACCTCTTGACCTTCTACTTTCAGAAAGAAATTCAAATCAACATGTTTTATTAATTTTAATGTGGACTGTTTAGTCCTTCTCAAGAAAACTCATCAGATATGTAACACATCACAATGTCAATCCAGTCTTTTTAAATAATACTGGAGAACTGTCTTCTTGCCATGTTATACAAACCCTGGAGAGCACTGACCGAGCTTACATTAGCACTGGTCTGGGGCTGGCAGTCAAGGGCTGGTTTGAACATGAAGAATTAGCCAGGTTCTCAGACAGTGGTCATTATGTGGTCACTGCTCGGCTTTTCCACACTAGTTGGCCCAAATGGGACATGGTGTTGGGCCAAGGAGTCAGCCTCAAAGCTATATTCATGGTTCAAGCTCCCCCTGGGCCAGTAGCACTAAACTGTGAATGATGCTGTTAAAGAAGGACTGAGGAGACACTAAAAAGAATAAAGAAAGATAAAAAGAATAGCAAAAGATATGGACCTCAGTCAGACCTGTATAATCCACATTTTGTATAGATATTAAAGGTGCAGTGCCATTACTCTGCCTGGAATGTTCCACAGTATAACATTAAACAGCTACCTTACCTACCTTACATTTATTCAATTACAGGTGGTTTTATAATCCAAAAATACCTAGAAAAACTGGCATTCTGACTGTGAGCAGGGTTGTCTCTCCACAGATCTGACCTGTAGCTTGGACTGGTTTGGTTTTCAGACTGATAGAAATGTTTAATACCATACCAGACAAAGAAATAACATCTCCATGGAGAAAAGCATTTGACGGACCCTCTACCAGAAAGTGGAAGAACTTTAAGAACAGTTGCCATCGTGATTAATAATTTAACACAAAAAGTCCTCAAAATGTTGCCTGAAGCTGAAATCAATGAATATTTAGTAAAGTACCTTAAGTCAATCATCCAAGTAAATCATCACATTCTCCTCATGATGCTAGTATTGTGATTGATGGTGTTGTACTCTGTAGATACATGGTTATTTGTGCGTTTGTGTATTCGGAGGTGGCATACTTGCATTGTATCACACAGTCATACACAGGTCCTCCCTAATACCATTTCATTTGATTGTGAATTTGTGGTTTCTGTGGTTATCTTGTAAGATCAGATGTTTTTAGTGCTAAGCTGCTTTTTCATCAAAGCACACACTCAAGCCCATCAGTGGTTCTCAATGGTGTGAATTGTTAGAGATGGAGAGGAAAAAAGAGGGACGTACAGCACAGTTATCTGAGGCATCTGTAGAGACAATGGAATGTAATGTAATAATAATTGAACTGAGGTAACGTGAGTCATAAGGTGTTGTCTAAAGCATGAGATTACAGCCACAACACCCTCTCCAGGTTGAGAAAATTTTGAAATATTTTTATTAAATAAATATAAACCCATTAAATTAGTTACTTTGATACTGTTGGACTGTTGTGCTTATTTATTTATTTTTTGTTGAGCAGTAAAACCTTCCTTCATGTGTTTGATGTTAACTCCCATGGTTTAGTGCTTTTAAATACACTATATCTGGCACAAGACCACAGAACAGAAGCTCTCTCCTCACAGTGTCCCAGCTCACACCTCCACTGGGGTGATGTTTATATCATTGAATAAAGCCTTTAAATCCCCTTTTACAAGCCCTTCTGACCTCCCATCACGAACACCCCTCTTTGTTTGCGCCTTTCAAACTTTAATGGCACTTGTAAATTAATGATAACTATTAGCATCTGGAGGCTGGGCAGGTGGTGCTGGCCCCCTGTGAGCTGAGTCCACCTAAATTCTGCCTAAACTGGCGTGAGTTGTGACAGTACAGATGTGCGTACAGACGTGTATGGGTATGGGCCGCACAGACAGGGGACTTATGTTAGTTTGTTCTTTGGACTCTGTGAATTCCTTTAAAAAAGCATTTAAAGACCTACCTCTTTGAGTAAGCATTTAACCTTATTGATATATTGACTATTTTTGTTTACTGTGACGCACTTCATGACTATATGTCTGTGAATTTGTAAAGTAAATAAGTTATTTACTATTTAAGTGTTGTAATGTAACGGACATTATAGAGGCGAACTCAGTTGTCACAGCAGATCAACTCCTACACACTGAGTTTAAAACTGCACTGTTTGGCAAAACAAAGATTAAATTAATAAAGATTAACAGTGTTGTAAATATGAAAATAATGCTATGGTCAATATTGACTCGTCTCTTTCACCATAGCACAACAGCTTACAGTAAGCCGCCGTCCACACAGAATCATAAAAAGTTAAAGAGCAAAGTGAATGGCTAATGTTTTCGGGTTCAAGGGTAATGGTCGTGCATAGTAAAAGGAAAAGATAAAAAGATTATATTTACTCTTTGTAGATTCTAGGCAGATCTCTCATTTATCTCTGCGGTTAAACACAGTGGTTCACCCTGCTGCTAAAAGCCCACCTCAGCACTTTCCCCCTCTCCTCAGCCTTTAATATTGATGATTCTCACAGGATAAAATAAGTTAAGTGGAGATATGGTAATCCCTCCTCTGCTTGCTGAACCCGTTTGTTTACTCTGGGGTGACTCTGGTGATGTAGCCTGGCCTTTCTAGTCGCATATAATTTCACGTTTAACCAATGCGCCCCCTTTAATGTGCCCACTATCAAGGTCAGGAATTGAGTTTTCATTTTGGAGAGAATTTGGAATATGCTATATAATATATGTGTATGTTAATACAAAATACAGTTTAAAGCAAGACATGTAAGTTTATTGTTCGCATAGAATACCATTGTCTCTGAATTTTATAAACAGTGGCCAACAGAGACAGCGGCGATCATTGTCCAGACCTAATACAATTTAGATTAGATGACTTTGCATTTTGCTGCCTACTACTGTGAAAAGAACATTATTTTTATGACTGTAATTATTATTACTGTATTAAAGGTACTCTGTCTTTTCTGTTGGAGGCATAGACTGTATATATAAATGGACATAGTTAATCCTCTAGCTGCCGCGTTCTGAATAGGTGTTCATGTGGGCGCCACGTTCAAAAAAGTTACATTGAGCACTTTTAACTCGTTTAGTTTTTAGAATATAACATCCACATGCTCTACTGGGGGTAAAACAAGTGTGGATTTCTTTAAAAGAATATTATGGAGAAAGTAGATTTATGTTCAAGGTGACAGCAGTGGTAGGCCAGGGCCCCCCTCTGGATTCTCTGTACTTTCAATGTAAATGTAAATCGTTGAATTCATCGAGATTAGGGCATTGGTTCAACGTATAGTCTGTTTGACATGGGATTAAAAAGCAAATCTGTTACTTCAGAGGACTTTATGTGGAAGTCACCCTTTGACTTACTATCTATAATGAAGACCATATAAGGGCAATCTATACATTCGTTCTGAATTCACAGAGCAACACAAGACAAAAAGCCACTGCAGCATCTCTAAATTTCTAAATTTCTTCCACTGTCTCCTTCTAAATTTCATCTATGTATATATAAATCTAATTCTACTTTTTTTTATAATGAATGACCCTGTTCCATTTAAAGGAGTCCTCTTAACCAAGCCCACCCATGAGCTTCACCATAACTGTTAAAAAACCTCATCAAATAGTGTAGCCTCACCAGGATAGAAGCACACTGTGATGAATAAATGGCAGTATCTGAATGGACACAAGCAGCGATCCCGAAGTGTGTGGCCCCGCACCTGTGCCTTGTATTACGGGTTAACCTGGGGGTGCTGACTCAGCCCTGGCAGAGGTGCAAACAAGGATGTATGGTCTATGTAAATTTGACATTAATTAGCTTCCTTATGTTATGCCTTCTTGCACAGATAGCAGTATACACACTTGAAGTTTAAGTAGATGGGCTGTGCTGTTGTTATATATATGTTGTATACAGTTCATTTATCTAGATGTCATGTGTGCCTTAAGTGTAATAAGCAGGGGTTTTTTTTATGACAAATTGACTTACAACTTGCTATTGAGATCAAAGAAATGTTGTATAGGCCTAAACAAGTTGTAACATTACTTTATATTACTTTGCTGTTTCAAAGTTTCCATGCAGACCCATTTAACTGAAATGATATGAGTGGCTTTAACAATATTCAAAGATTTTATGTTTTTGTCACATCCACAGTAAGGAAAACGGGCTTTGTTATACAGTGCTTTTTGATGTTGCTGCCCACATGAAGTAAATAGTAAAAACTCCACATTAGGTGAACAGTTCATCTCCACAGCATGTGGTAAACACGGACTCATCTCTCTTGTCTCTTTTGTGATGCTTTTGTAAGGTGTTCTCCTCACATCAGATGGGTCACTCGAGGTCAGTATATTGGGCCTTGCTGGTGCTTGTCCTGCTTCCATGGTAAAGACCCATTAAACTCCACACTGAACCAGTTGGGAAATGATCCAGTAATACCTGTCCTGTATGCCAACTCTGTATGTTATTGCTTGTTGTTATAAAGCACAAACTACACATAAAGAAAGAAAAGGCCAGCATTTCACCACAGAGCTAGAAAACATGCCTGCCTTGGTGGACACTCTTATATTATGGATTGAGAGTTAGCTGTAGTATATTTGTGAACGTGCCTAAGTGAGGGTTGAAGGTCCAATTAATTCCAGTGTTTGTTCTGCTGTACCACTTTGTTTCAAATGAAACCAATGCATCTGGCCTGTGGTCTGCTGTGACCCAACAGTAATGTGAACATGACTAAGAGGCTGTACTAAGCTAGAGAAGTACAGTTATTTCTATGGTAAAGCCACATATGTTGTTCTAATGTTATGTGGTGTTAAGAAGGTAAAACCTTTTTGCCTTTTGGTTTTGTTGTTCAAGTCCTAGGTCCACAGCTATCCACTGTCCAAGTCTTCAGTGGATAGCTGTAAGTCACATAGTGGAGACTGGATGAGGTCTACCAAGAACCACAGGCTAATTCTGCTCTCCCAGTGAGGAGACCGTCCGTCTCCAGCCCTGAGCTACGTCCAACCCGGCTTTAGTTTGGGCCTACGTGCCAGAGATGTTATTCACCCTTTTTTAATTTTCAGGTTTTCAAGTTTTTTTCTATTGTTTAAAGCTTTATTATCATAAATGCTTCTCAACAGTGATTTATAAAAGCAATCTTTCACCATGACTAGTGCATGTATTTCATTCATTACTTCATGCCTCCCTTTCCTCCACTACGTGTAGAGAGGAGAAGACTAAACACACTCAGTTACATGTGACACACACACCAGTGGTGAAATGTTCTGCTGCTGCCACCGCAGCTACTTTACAAATAATGGCCCCCATGTGTATCATGGCTCCAGAGCGGTGTGAGGCAGAGGCACTGGGCTCTGTGCCCAGCGCTAAAACCTGACAAGATCACTATAAATTCTACTGGTTTTCTCCCATTCAAATGCACGAGCCAGAAGGCAGAGGACTAACCACAGAGTTGGATAATAACTTGTTACATTTGTCTTCCCTTTTTTGCTGTGTAGAAGGGACACTGTATGACTCTTCCTTTCTGCTCAGAATGCATCCAACCTTTAACAACATCTTTGGGTTTGATGGCAACAAATATTATACCAGGGAAATGAGTGAAGCAGCTGCTAAAATATTATGCAAGAATGTGAAGAACCCTCTACTCCTATTGGCACACAGCTCCGTTGAAGTGTGTATGATAAATAGTCTACACATGTGTTTGGTTGTGCGTTCTATAAAGTGGCTGCTCCATAGGCCATGGCCAGACAGTCTGTGACCACACAGAGAGCCACAGCAGGAGACCCACACCTCCTGTTTACAGCCCCAACAGGATCCAACCCTTTCTATTTCTCTGTTCTGACTACATGCGCTAATATTGGCTCAGCCGGGAATGCTACTCAATAGAAAATGCTTTATGCTTGTTAAAATAATTGCTCTTAGTTTTCCAAGCCATAAAATTGCCTTTGTAATCCTGCAGGGAATGTATCTTCTGAGACCATCAGTCTCAGGCTGGAGCGATGGCAGCAGTTTTAATTAGTGCCATTGGATTTCCACAGAAATGAATCTTTGGCGCTGTACAGACCGGTAATTGTTGAGGTAATAGTCTTATTAATTCTGTCACACTGAAGCACTCCCATACAGCACACGTCTGTAGGGGCATTTCCAAAATTCCATCTAAACAGAATCCCTGTTCATTGAAAACTCTGATGAATATTTTTAAACTCACGGTGCAGGTTGTGCCCGCTGTGTCCCACACAAAGGCCTTGGCTCCACTGGTCCTCAGAATTCCTCCAGTCTAATGCCAAGGCACTCCTGGATGTGCACTGTGGTTAGCACAGCCTTTAAAGGCACAGAGCCGCTGGTGTAATCCTATAATCCCACTGCACAGGGGTCCCTCCACTTCTATGGAAAGAGGGCTGGGGTGCTGCTTTAATTAAGATCTAACAGAGGGCCAATAATGCTGATGAACTGGAAGCTTACAATGTAGAATCTAGGGACAAGTGTAAAACAATTTAACTGCAATCTAAATTGTGCTGATGCAAATGATTCAATTTATCGTCAGACACTGATTGAAAACACACAAATATAAACTGTCTTATTCTATCTCTGTACCATCAAATGCTCATGATTTTATTTCATCTGATTAGCTCTCCTCTTTTCATCTTCTCTCTTGACATTGAACTAGCAGCAGACAGGCAAAATACTGATAGTAAAGAGCTTTTTGTTTACTTTTGTCCAGGAGCAAGTCTAAAACAAAATCAAATGTGGAATCCAGAGTCAAGGTGACAGGAAGCACCTGGGATCCTATAATAGAAGCCCATCTCACACTCTTAACATGGAGGCTCTGGCTCAATTTGGCTGTGTGTGAATGGAATCGACAATTACGTATCTACATTTGAATTGAAAATACTAATAGTTCCACATTTTTAAATATTTGTTGATGAAATGTTATAAGTAAAACTGAACTGAAACTGAAAAAAAGTAAAAACCTCAGAGTTTGTAAATGTGAGAACCTTTTCATTTGTCCTGATTTGGAGCAATACATAAAAACTCATTTAAACACCCAAAGCCATTGTTGTGACTATTGAAATTAATTTACAGTGTGCGTGATAAAAGCAATAATTCATGATACTAAGATTCATTCACAGTTTGTACTGAAAGAATGAGTCATGCAGTCACCAGCCAGATGCTTTCCTTATCACAAAACAATAGCAGTCTCACATGATAGATAACTTCTCATTACATTTCAAAGGTTCTGAAGGAGGAGACATCCCAGTGCAAGATAGGCCAAGCCAAGGAGACTGAGTCTTCCACTGTATCCTCTATGACCCCAATGAAAAGATACTATGAACCTATGACAGGGCACGCATGTCAACGCAACAACGGAATAATGCATCTCAGGATCCACTTTGATTTTGAAGTAGACAGATCATCCTATAAATTTTTGAATACATAGAGTTCAACTTAATGAAAGAAACTGATATTATCACTTAGCCTACTGTTTAAAACAAAGCTCATGGTCTTGTGCCATCCACCCCTCATTTTTATTTTGAAGAAATTACTATAGGTAATGTGTGTGAATAGTTATGTGTGAGCCATAGACTGAAATTAGTGAAATGAAGTATTATAAATTAGTACAAAACTGTTGTTAGATACAGAGGATATCCTGAACAATACAGGATTACTCAAACATGCATGAATCAAAAACTCACTTACTCACAATTGTAACTTTGAATAAGTGAGTTTTAGTTTCAGTTATAACATGTTAAAGCTCATAGACATAGATTTTACAAATTGTGTCTCCTTTGGAGTGTTTGGGCACTAGTGCTCTGCAGTGGCCCTGTTTTAAAATATTTTGGCGTTTGCATTATGTTATTGTCATTTTTCATATTTTCTTTTTCATAAATTGTCAGAAATAATACAACATATCTGTGTGTATAAGGAAGCAAAGTACAAATAAATAGAACCAGTTCTTCTATATTCAGTCTAAAAAAGCTTTCGCACAGCCAGATCCTTGTAACGAGGTGTAGTTTCAGATGTAATGCAAAATTACAAGAGTAGTTCTAGCACCCACGAAAAGCCACAGCTAAAAGGATAATGGCTTGGTCTTAGAATAAAACATAGCTGAGCCTTGGAATAAAAGATATTTAGTCTGATTGCTTTGCTGAAGACAGAAGCTGAATCAAATGTAAAAGAAGAGTTTAATTGCTCTACTGTGAGTGCAGAGCGTTTCAGAGGAGCACTTGAAGACTAGATGAATCTCTGGTGAGCAGACTGGATTAACTGTGTAATCTCAACTGTCACATATCATGATGCCCCAAATCTCCCCCTGCTCCGAGGAGTGTTCAAGCCGTCAAAGTGAATGAAAGAGGCTTTAACCAACACTGCTCTTAATTCACAGAGCCACTGTTTAACATGGACCAGAGCCCCTGCCCATGGCATCAACACTAAAGCTGGAGGATCAGAGTCCACAGAGACTTTCATATTACTTAAAAGAAGAGAATTTGCACTCTTTTGGTTAATTTGTGTATGTGTGCCTTTGTGTGCAAAAGCCAGAGTAAAGCTCTAGACTCTGCTTGCATTAATCATGTGTAAAATGGTTGCTGTGAACCTCCTTGAAAAGGAAAATGCATAATCATTTAAGTAATTTCCTCCACAAATTAAACAAAATAAGATATTAAACCATGCAAAAATAACACAATGCCTGTAGAATGCTAATATTTCAACTCCCTGTTGGTGTTAAGGTACTAAGGGTAGGACCCCTGTTTCTCTTATACATTATCATAAATCATAGAAGGCCTATTTAGTCATTCAATAGCAGCCTGTCCCCCAGGACCATAATCTGTTTACAGGAGCAGCGCAGCTTTGCATAGAACTTTCAAATCCATACCAAATGCATTTTTAATTGGTAAATAAATGCAAAACGCATGCTAACAGGCGATTGTAGCAGTCCTCCTGAATGCTTAAAGATGGTTCTAAGCATGATGTTCACTTTATGGATTTTGCATCACTGCACGTTTCCAAGGTGATTTATAATCAGGCCAGCATCCTGTCTGTGTTGTTGGAGCATAATGGAAGGTCCTGAACTGAGCTATGACTTCATCACGCTTCAACACAAGTATTGGCACTTTCATACATCCTTTAGAAAATATCAAACATTTATAAAACATGTAACCTCTTCAGTTAATGCTGTTATTATTGCTGTGTTCAGGCGAGTCACACATATGTTGGTGTGTGTGACTTTGGCTAAAGCTTTAATTGCAAGTGGACCACCCATAGTCAAAGGTCAAGGTACTGCAGCATGTGTTGCAGCACATGACAGTCCTGTATGTTTTCCCATAAACCCTGAAAAGATCTGTAGAATTGCTCAATCTTTATTGCACATTATAATTTAATTATGTTCATAGGGAAACATCAGACAAATGGTATGCACAGCAGTGGATTTAGGTAAGTCAATAACAATACCCCTTGACACCTATACATTAAAAAAAAAAAATAAATAAATAAATAAAAATACCGGCATCAGTGTAGTAAGAAATGTTTCTTATTTGTTTGAGAATATGGAAGTTTCTTTAGCTAAGTGTGATTGTTATGGCTCCATAACACGGTCCTGTCAATAATCTGACAGTCAGTCAGTATACAGTTAAGGTCCAAAGTTAAAGCCCTCTTCTCTTTATGGCTTTAATTAGGAGGAAATGAAGATAGATTTTATAGCTTTGCAGTAACAGGCCACAGTAACCCTGTTTTATCATTTAACAGCCAGATTTGTTTTATATTAATGGGACTTATCAGCTTTGCGATAAAAGCCACACTGTAAAATAAACTGTAAAAGTGACTGGGATGAAATACATAAACTTGTTCTTAGTGTTTCTGAACATGAGGTGTATTCCTGCAGCACAGATACAACATGCATAAATATAAATTATAAACAAATGTTTAAATTAAACATGTCTTTTGCATGTTTCCCCAACAATAGTAATCAGCCTGGAGTCCACTTTTAGAAATAGTTTGGATAGGGAATAATGTGTGCTGTCAGTTACCACTACACATTTGAGATAGTGTCCTTATCACGTGCTTATCACACCCTTATCACAATATAAGCCCCTACAGCCGTATAGGTGATGAGTGCGGACATCACAGTGCTACTGTAACATACACAAGGGAATCTGTTCATAAACAAGCTATCATGCCTTTATTATACTGACATTCTAATTATTATTGTAATAAATATGAATGAGAAGGAATTCCACCTTCTATTGTGCCCTACATCACAAAATATATGCTTTAACCATAGATGATAATGTGTCCAAAATGTTGATGTTCTGTAGAGATATTCAAGGCTACATTTAGAGGAGCCAGATGAGGTGTGAGAAAGTACATGTATGATTGTAAAATGTGCACAATCTATTCATTGTGCATTTACCATAATAAATCCTATATTTGGATTCATGCACAGTGAAATTAGGACACAAAAGGGCAAATGCCATTAATTTTGATTCAGTAAACATATTGATTACCCATCACTGCTCATTGTGATACTGTTTTATAGATCTTTGTACTGTTCCCAGAGTTATCAGAAGCTTATCAGTTGGTGCATAAAGGGGTGTTAGACCTAAGGTAACTGTAAATGATCAACCGCAAACTGTTTGGCATGGTTGTTTTGGATGTAAACATGATAACATAATTTTAAATTATTATTTTAAATGGAATAATTATACTTGATTTGATGAGATATCCTGAGCATGTGTTTGTAAAACAACACAAAGCCACTGCCCAGTTATCTGCCACTCTAGGATCAGTGCAGTTAAAGGGACAGACAGGCGAGCTGGCTAATCATTTTGCAATCAGGAGTCAAAACAAAAGCAGAAAATGTTTATCTGATCAGGGTGGACAGCCTCCACAGTCCACATGGATGTGCTTTTGCCTCCCATGTCATCCTGTCAGGCCTAATGCACACTGGCCTCTGAGGCAGTTAATTACTTCTGACGACACACTTCGCTAATTTCTCATTTATATGGAGAACCTTTTCACCCTTTGTCCAGAGAAAATGCAGAATAAAAGACTAGAGTATCTGTCTCAATGCACCATGGGAAGTACAGGCCTCATTTTCTGGGGACACTACAGGTGAAAAGAGTATAGACATTATTATTGTTTTGACTGACTACCATTATAATTCAGAAATCATAATGGAAAAGTGAATTCCTAATCATATCCCTGCCTACGTATAATCAAAAATATACACAGTTCATATAAACTGTCATTTCAAAAGCACATGACAATAATACTAGAATAAAACATGTGTTTATCTTGTTCATATAGGCTATTAATATTTGTATAACAACAGTTGTTCCACAGGGAAAGTCTATCTGAGTATCACATAGACACAAGAGAGTGTCTGTGAGTGTCTGAGTGACACCTGAGTCATTTCAAACATTCCCGTCAGAACCTTTGATGCTATTTTCACTGCAGCTTTCACGCTGACCCAGCCTTCAAAGTCCGCTTTATTTTTCATATATTTCAGAAAGTCTGGCCATCACAATCAAATTGTTATAGTTTGTATTATGTTTTGCTAGTTGAATGAATGCTTTATTCTCATGGATGTATTCATGAAAAGGGTTGAATAATATAATATTCATACTCAATTTCACATTACACCGTTTTAGTTTAACACTACAAAATCCCTCCTGAGTGTCATTTACATTATTATATATTCTCTAATAGAAGCATTCAGCACACTTAATCTTATGTGAGGGTTAGCTGTGATAAATTACACGTTTTCAGGCAGATATATGTACAAAGGCCAAAAGTGAAGAGGGACATTTTATCTGGATGATCAATCTGACTTGGATCTGTGGTCAGTAGTGAGAGAGGTGCTAATTCATTTTAATAGGGGCTGGGTTAGGCTACTGAGCGCCCAAGGGTGGTGATGGGTCCTCACCCAGTGATTGAGATCTGGAAAGCTGAGCTGTTTTATGGCCTTCTTAATTTAGAGAGGCAGCTACAGCCATAGATAGCTTTCCTGGTGGTGGGCAAAGGGGCGTCTAGGGCCAGCCACATGAGCAGGCATACATTAAGTCAACTCCACTTTTAGCCATATGCACTGTATTATGTACCAGACTTTTTACAACAACAAAACAAAACTTATTTTTACTGATTATACTTTTCTATTGTTTACTACAGATTTAACAGGTCTTTATGTTTAGTCATTCTGTAATAAACATGATGACTGTATATTGGCAACTAACTGGACTCATAAAAACAGTATTAGCAGATTCCTATGGTTTGATAAACTGAAAGAAAACACTGAACTAGGAGAAACTGTATTTTCAAATCCTGGCAGAACACAAAATATGTGCTCTCTTGAACCTTTATCCTTATAGATCCATTTAAAATCTGTGCAAAAGCTGTAGAGGATTTATTGAACATGTGTGAATAGAGGGAAATCATCTATTGCATAGCTTTTGTTTAATGCATTCACAGACTTGAATGATTTATATTGGTCATTTCTCTGTGATTGGATGGGATGTGGTGACATCCTTATAGCTTGTAGGTCATAGATATAAATGATTGTACAACGATAGGCATGTCCCTGGTGTCTCTCCACAGTCTGTATGGGGAATAATAATCGATCTTTCTGACAACAATTTCAGTGAAAAGAAGTAGTCGCTTAAGCAGCTCTTAAGTTCACTGTCTGCCTTACCTGAGCTATGATGCATGGGGACAGATTCTTTTTGGAATGCCCTATAGTGATTGAACGATTGATGAGCATTTAAGCATGACACTAATCAATCAGACAGACAAATCTTTAGCATCTACGCGTGTCGTCTGCTATTCAATGAGAGACAGGCATTCTCCCGACATGCAAACAATGTCCCCAATTTGTCAGGGGGGACAATAACAAGCCTGGCAGGACCTCATTTGCATCACAGTGAGAACAACAAATGTCATTGATCGCAACATTGATTATAGTTTTTTTGAGAAAAGAGATGTCCCGTGAGAACAGTTGAGGCAGTTTGACAATAAGCTCCTTAAATGTATCTTCAAAGACTATCCTAAAGGTACTGCACATTTCTTTAAGTGATAAATGAGTATACAGAATGAGCTGTCACTCTATATTGACTGCTGAAAAATGCAGGAAAAATGTTGAGTAAACATGTTTGCGAAAAACATCTAAACCTAACTGTAACAAAGCAAGGTCTCATCACAGATGCCGTAGACCATTGTTTCCCAAAGACTGGGTTGCGGCTCTCAGGTGGGTCGCAAGAGATTTTTTTTTGGGTCGACTGATATGCATGTTGCACTCTCCTCCTGCACTCTGGACTGGAACACTCTACAAAAAGACAGACAGGCCCACCTGTCTCATTAGAAATGTTGAAATCTTAAGACATGTTTTGTATAATTTCTAATCTTTGTGTAATTATTTTATTGACTATTTTGTTCCAATATTGCTGGTTCAAATGAATGTTGAAAAGAAAAAGAAATGGGCTACATTTATTGTCCAATAGGGCAACTTATGGATCTTTTTATTGCTGGTTCAATTGCTGTTTTTTATTGTTTAAAACTAATCAGTAATACGAATTGTTCAGAGAGACACGATCACTCAGTCAACAATAAAATATCCTCATTAATGTTCAATAATGGTCAAATCTACCTTTATTTTGTGATTTTCAATAAATGTCTACTGACTTGGGTTGAGAAGTGTGACTTTTAAAATATGGGTCCCCAGAAAAAAAATTGGGAAACACTGCTGTAGACTGTATGGAGCAAAAAGACAGTAAGCACGAACAATTGAGGGTATAACAAACTCTTGCACATGCACATGCTTATAATTGTGATTTCAGAATAGAGTGCTTCACTGGTAACAGTAGCATTGTTCACCAGTTCTTCTGAATAAATGGTCCAGTCTCACCCCTGTCTGCATTCACTAATGCTCTAATGTACATCACACTGCACCAGTCGCATATGATTAGCACACAAAACAGGGCCGATTGATCATTAGTGCATCAATATGCAGTTTGCATTAAATTATTTCCTTTAAATAGTCTATGGTTGAGGTGACACAGGGAGCCTTATCAATAATGCAAATGGTTCACTGGGGAATATAAAGTCTGTCTTTGGTAATGCCCAATACAGAATTCACTGTCATGCAGGCTCCTCAGTGCATAATCATATTTTGCTTGCATTTCTCTTCAACATACTATGTCCATTTGGAAGAATTCATATAATTTTGAAAAAATAATGTAACTTTAATATATGACTTCTTAAGTATTATTTCCACTTTGATTGGGCTTTGACTGACATTTGGGTATAGTTGTCCAAGTCAGTACATTGCTTTTACTTATTGGTTAGGATACAAGTGAACTCAGAAATGCATGTATATTTGGATCACAAAATATTTTTGGATATTGTTTTGGTGAAGGTACCGTGAAATGGATTTGTTGAGAACTGATTTTCAAACACTCAAACCACAAATACAGTAAATCTGCTATACACTACTGCATGATAACACTTGTTACTGTGCATAATTTTCTTTTTATTGCGGAATTTGATGATGAAAAAGTTTCCGTTTCGAAGTAAAATGTAAAAGTGTGAGTTTTATGTGACTGTGTTTCACTCATTCCCTGAGCTCTGCATCATCTGTGAGTGCAGGCACACAAGGGGGTTCGTTAGCCTGCTATTACAGATGTGACAAGTGCGCTATAATAGCCCAATTATCCCAAAATGCCAAAAATTCACTCCAAAGGAAAGGGAGTGTGTTGTGATTAATGGTAAACACTTAAGGGGAAGAGTCAGACATCGCGGTTGGATAGGAGGAAATATGGATCAAGCTGCCACAACTACAGATGCTTCCTCCCTCCTGACAACTGCAATTCATTTGAGATACTATTAACATGCATAATTATGCTAATCAAGCGGTAATTAAGTGCTAAATCATCAGAGACCATTTTTTTGTCTCTAATTTTATCAAGGGTGGTTGTCAGTGTTTCTTTCTTTGCATATTTTATTACAATATTCCTCAAATTAGCTGTTCATATTCTGTCACATCACAACTTTGTCTTTGCTTGTTTTTGAAGGCTGTGAACAGGTAAGGGTCCATTTCAGGTTTTTTACATACTATTATTGTACAGATCCATGATTGTATATTATATTTCAGAATAGTGTTGAATATTTAGTAATCTATTGTAAGATACATTCTATAATAATGTATGATGCTTAAAGGTGCTGTACCTGATTAAAAGCGTGAAAACCAGAACTAGTTAATTGCAGTAGCCCAATTATTCCTCACTTACCTTATGCAGTCCAAGCATCCTAATTATTCACTTTGATTAGTTTATAAGCACTTTTCATAACTCAGAGACCAGTGTAGAGTTTGGCCATGATGGTAAATATAACCACAAACATGCTAATATGCACCTCCTGATTAGGGCAATAAAACAGCTTTATAATTAGATACAGACAGCAAGCAGCGGACATTTTTTGCTCTCAAGAACTGCTTATGCTATATATTTGTACTAGGCCAGGACATATTTTACACAAATACATAGGAAAAACTAACGCTTTCATTTCATCCCAAAAGCCTTTCCTGAGCCTCCCCTCTGACTCTTACTGTATTGTACTGTACTGTATTGTGTTGGTTTATTTGTTGTGTCCGTAGCTCTGTGCTAGTCCCCAGAGTGAGACAGGTGTTCTCATTGGACGTGAAGGCCTCTGGTGAGTCGTGTCACTCTGGATCATAGCTGATGTCTCCTGGAGCCACACAAACTGCTGCCATCGCCCTGACAACCACCTCTTTGGGCTTCAGCACTTTTGTCATATTTTCAGCAGTCGGACAAATTGTTCAGACTTTACCTTCAGCACCTATAACATACCTCTTTTATCACTTGTTTGAAACACTTTGAGCAGTGAGACAATAGTGCTGCTTGTTTTTTGCTTTTTCATGTGACATTCAGTGGTCTCTGTGTAAAGCACCGTCGATGATGACCTTTATGTTTTATGGTAATTTATGATAAGCCCTAATAAGCATTTCTATGAAATGGTAGCAGTATTTCATCTGATTTTCCCTCTTCCAGACAAAGCAATGGATTTAAAACAGACATTTAACCAAGCATTTTAAGTCTGGCTTAAACTTGCTTCAGTTGCAATCATACATCATTCCTGTTTAAATCAAGTGTCTCAAGTGAACCACCGAGGTACAAAAAACTGCAGAGTGTGAAAAACAATTGCGATCACGTTTTTATACTTCTTTCTGCTGATTAAAAGCGTAAAGGTGCAGTGTGTGACTTTTCTTTTGAAGGGACCACCACCTTCTTTTCTCCATGGAGATGTTATTACTCTCTCCGGAATGTTTCACAATATGGCATTATCCCGTTCTATCATCAGGTCAGATCTGTCCTAATCAGTATGAAAGATCTGATTTCTGTTAAATCTAGACCCATGCTGTTTACAGATCAGCTTCATGCCCGGAACAAAAAGCCAAAGGGGGAATTGCCAAATTGTAGACGGCATACTACTACTACTACTACTACTACTACTACTACTACTACTACAGTTTTCGACTCCAATAATAAATACATTTGATACAATATGTTAGTTTCTAGTTGTATATATTGCATAGGCCTACACATGTATTTAGTATTTGAGGCTACCACACCCTAAATAGAAGTAGATAGATTTTATTTGTTTTTGTCTGTTGCAGTGCAGCTCTGTCTGACTGTCCACGCTCATCTGAGTTTTTTATAGAGCAGAAGGAGCAGCTCTTGTGACAGCAGCACGTCAGGGTCCCCTCACAGCCCACCTCCTCCTCTGAGCCAAAAAGACATCAGTACAGTCACATACCTGTCAGAGCCAACGGGTACCCCCACATCTGATGCACTGTACTAGTACACAGCACATGAAGTACTCTAATACGGAATATGTTCTGTTGCCAAGTTAATGACAAGAACAACCAGTGACATCATATAAAAACACAATTACGCTTCACTAAAGACGTCAGAGTGAGTCCATAGATCACACAGACAACGTGTAGACTGTGGCTGCTCGCACCATTCAAACAAAAGACTATTATGGAGTAAACTATAGAAATGAATGGGTGAGAGAGGGGTTGCATCAGATTTTATTGATGATTTATTGAAATATCCTGACAATCACGCCGGGAGAGTGACGTGTAATCATGAGTAAAGGGCCTGCAAATTATTTATGTATTGCCAGGCACCATCATTTACTTTCACTTTTTTCATCAGGCGTCATTAGCGACTAACCTGGAAACTCATAAATGTCAGACTAGCTTTCTCTTAATTAAATCAGCAGATATCATATTGTGAGGAGGCCCGTCACTCACTGTGCAGCTAAGTGATTTAAGACTAAAACATTAGCGGAGAGCCTGACACAAATAATAACTGTTAAACTGTCAGCGCGCGCAGGCCGGAGCACATTACTGGAATTAGCAGAGATTATAAACAATGGCCATGCTTTCTTAATGCATGCAATCAGATGGATACGCACGTATAAGAGAACTAAACACAAGGCATTTACATTCTTTAATCGTATAGTAGGAGTAGTTTTACTTCAGTATGCACAGTACCTATATACTTTACTCTTGACTGTACAATTATGTTGCATGTTTTTGTTACAGGCTACTTCTCAAATGCTATATGTAACATAGGAGCTAAATGATATAGATAGTTTCACTTATTAAAGCACTGTGTTTCAATAACTCAGGGCAATACAAGCAGGGAATTCACAGGCAACAGTGACCTCTGCTGGAGTTTATTGTTTGTAACGTAATGACTCATAAGACGAGACAACGTAGCCCATAACTTACATCATAATTATTTAATTTATAACAGTTTTGTGAAGATAAGTATTTATTAAGCAAATTGAAATTCACTGTGCAACAGTTTTACATCTAAGAATCTAACCTTAATTTGACCTGGAGGATTCTTGATATAAAATTATTTTTTAAAGGAAATCTTGTCAAGATACACATCGATAACCAAAACAACAACAACATACAAAATAAAAACAAACTTAAAAAGGACTGAGTTGCTTAAGATGTGTTTTTTTCTTTCTTTTTTTTTTTTTTTTTTTTATTGCTTTTTGTCAGATTACTGAACAAGGGTGTTGTTTCAGTTTACACCGCTGTGTAATGCATTGCAGCCACTGTTTATAGCAGGCGTGAGCGTGAGTAGTCCTTCGCGTAGATGTATTCTCGTGTGCTACTCTAAGGCTGAGTACAGACCATAACACAGAGTGCAGCTCAGAATAATAGTTGATAAATAACACAAGAGTATGTTTACAAGCAGAATGAAAACACCTGGACCTTCTGGAGGCTCATTTTTCCATTACCTATCAGTTGTTTAAATGTAAGATTTTCTGTTAAAGGAGCAATAGAGTGAATGAGTGAAAGGGGCAGAGGTTAAATCCGTATCATCAAGATGTAATTACTTGGCCACACAACGTTTGTTGTTGGTCTGTGCTACCAAAATTTAAGATTTTGTTAACTTAAAAAAATATATAAAGGCAGTGCTATTAGTCATAATAGACTGGGGTGCGTGTGTTTGTGTGTGCGTGCGTGTGCGTGCAAGGGGTTGGGTGTGATTGCCTTGTTAAGTAATGGCCACTAGAGGGCAGCAAAGTCTTGCCTTTTCTTATTTAACAATGACTGCGTCTATATTTATTGAAATTTGTCTAAAACACAAATATTCCATGACACGTACACGTTTATTCAAAAAAAAAATGTCTTAATAGATTTACAATTTCATAAAGGTAGTGCAGTGTTAGTGACATGTTTTAAGTCATTTACATTCAAACTACAAAAAAATCTGCTATACTTCAGTTGATGCAAAAGCACAAAATAAGTACATGATTTGTGGAATCTGACATTATAAGGAATGCAATTACCAACTTTGGGGCAACAGCTTGCTACAACATTTAGAAACATTGGTTAGTTAAGATTCTGTCATTGGGCTGTTTTGTATATTTCATTGGATTCCTTCGTTGTCTGTACATCATTTAATTTACAATGAGGAAACCTGAGAACTAAAAACAGATGCACAGTGAACACTTGCACACATTAGGACCACTCAAGTATTGGCCCATAAATTTAAATGTAACACAATTTTTTTGACTACGGTAATTCAGAAATATTTACCTGTACAACAATACATAGAAGTGCTAAACACAACATTCAGAAACAACCAACTGTCCAGTTGTATAAGTGATGACGATGATGATGATGATGATGATGGTGGTTGATGAAAATCACCCTGAGGGCTTGATCCCATTGGGCCCTCTCCTTTCTGAACTGGGGCTGACCCCTCTATCTGCTGCTGGGGGGCGAGAGTGTCCGTTCATTGTGTGAGCACTTGTGTCTATAGGACAGATGTATTCTGCTGAATCATCTGGTTTCCTCTTCCGCAAGTGACTGAACTGAGTGAAGCCCAGCTTTTTAGGCTATGGACAGAAAGATGTTTAATTATTTATAAATTGACCATGTATAAAGTATTTGAAATTCTCACCTTGACTTTGGCTGTTGTGGTGAGGGGCATATGTCCTGTTGCGTTCCCATACTCTCTCTTCTCCTGTGCAGCCTGAGGACCCACCAGAGTGGAGAAGGCTGAGGCTAGGTGCCTGCGCAGGAGGGTCTTCTGAGGGGGGATGTTAAGAAGCAGAGCCAGGGTCTCTGCTGTGAACCGAGGCTCCAATATCTGTGACAGAAAAAGATGTAATCCCACACAAATCATGTGACCAAAACAGTGGAATATTCACATGTGCATGTACTTACAATGAGGCCACCATGGACCCCGCTGCCTCGGAGATTAGGAGCATACTCTGCCAGATCTACTGCTCTAAGCCACTCCATTACACGGTGGTTGGACCACTGCACCACCTCCGAAGGAGAGGACTGTTTCTGAGGGGTAGGCATGGGGGTATTTTGACATACTCTTTGTTCTTTATCTCTGTAATAACATTCAGTGTGATTTTTACCTCATCCCCTGGTCGCCGCCTTAAACAGGAGGGGTTGAACTTGTTGACATGAAGCACGTGAATGGCACATTTAATACTGAGATGATGGAGTTGGCTGGTGACCTTTAGGATTAAAAGGTCATTCTGAGGAACAGAAAATATACCACAATGAAATACTTTTTATGGTCTACATTTAATCTGTTAATAGGACTAATAAGCGCTTTGTGTTGCATTTTTTTTGTATGAAAAGCGCTCTATAAATAAAGTTTGATTGATTGACTGATTAAAGACTCAAAAAGTGCTTACCACTGTGAGGTACTGCAACACCCGCCCATCTACTCTGGCCTCATGGAACTGGTCTTTGTACTGAGGCAATCCAATGTCATCCAGCCAGCCTGAGAATTCATCACATACAAGAGATTCCTCACACACTGACAAGAAAGCACTTCTGTCTTTTCAAGTTCAAGCCATTTGTTACTGCTGTATTTGTCATTAATGAATGACTGTTTGAAAACTGCTCAACTTGGTTCCAGTAACATTTTCACAAGCATGCATAAAATATTCACAACAATACAATAAATCCTCTTACGAGTGACCCAAATGTGATCTAGCTCTGACGACTTTTCGATTGTTTTCGTGCTGAATGCATTCAAAGCCAGCTGCAGTTTCTTCCTATGAAGTGGGTTTTTCATTCCCATCTCCTGAGGAAAGAATAATTCAGGTACAAAGAAATGTCATATTTTTAAAAGTTACAGTTTCTGAATGCCTTGCCTTCTCCAAGTCATGTGGTGTGGCAGAGAGCAGCGTCTGTCCGTTTTCGATCCACTGTCTGGTGAGGTTTATGTAGTGTCCCAGTCCTGAGTCTTCCAGCCAACTGCATACCTGCTCGCGACTCCACTGCCCAAACGGAGTGCTCATGTCACTGAGGAGAGCAGACATAGATTTAAGCAAGATATAGTTTGCACACATGGAAAGGAACTACTTTTTGAGTAGATTTTTAAACATATATTTCTACTTGTAATTTAATATAATTCTAGCATGTACTTATAATTTGTTGCATTTAAAATGACAGTAGTTACTAAATACAATACTAGTTCCAGTTGTCCAGATGCTCAGGGAGTAAAAAAATATGAAGTTCAGCTTTAAACAATTTAAGTCATTCAGTACTGTAAGACCTTTTAAAAAGTAACAATATTAACTAGTCCTTTGAGTAGTATTTCTTCTGCATACTTTATACTTTAACATTAGTCTAAATTTGGCAGCATTACTTATACCTGTAAAGTTCAGCCTGTACACATTTGCAGTACTCTTTCCAGCATTGTTAGCTGTCATAGTTTGGTGAGAGGATTCTTACCGCGGATAGTCATGTGACTCTGGTGTGCGGGTCAGTCTAGGTCCTGCAGTAGCTCTCAGTCCTCCTCTTTGGAAAACACTTAGTTCAGAATCACCAGCCTGAAACCCTCCAGACTGAGTCCTACGCAGTCTGAGTGGGCGAGAACAAAATAACATCTTATTGTGCGCCAGTAAATTATATATTAATCATGAAATATCTTGGAGCAAATGTAAATGTAGTTTGCTAATCAAAATAATACATGGTTAGTCCTGCATTTCCTACATGTCGGAAACACAGCAAAAGCTCTCAAAAAACAATCTTGATACACTTTCTAAGTCGTTAGTTGCATGAGACTTACTTTCCCCAAAATCGCTTGAAGCTTCTATTATTTTTCATGTACTCTGGTGAACCCACAGTTCGATGACCAGTCTGAGAACTTGTCCCAGAATGCACTGAGAGGCTTTCTTCTGTTTTGTCTGTCTTTTCTATAACAAACACAAAAGTACAATAATGCAGACCTCAAAAGCCATCTCTGTAAACTATATTGTCCTTGATGTGTGATCTGCACTAGACTCAGTGGTTAAGTTTGCATACACACTGCCTTCAAAAAGAAAGCTTAAACAAGTTTAAATTTCTTGGTGAGTTTCTTTTAAGCAAAGCTACAAAATAGACAAGCTATGTATATATATTTTTATTAATTATATTGCCTTTGGACAAACTGTTTTGCAGCTGTGTTTTTTTCATGTGTATTTTTATGACCAAAGCCTCTGCCTCTCTGCTGCATGAGTTAACCCAGCAGAACACAGGGAGGGACTTGAGGTAAGGCTGGTCAGTTAAATCGAGCTTGGGTGTGGTCTGGAAGAGTGTGGTCCATCACAGCTGAAAGAGGAGTGAGAGGAGAGGAAGGAGAGAGAGAGGGTGTGTTTGCTATCCCGTGATTCCCCTGCTCTGTCTAGCTCTCTGCAATTAGCTGAGATCAAAGAAACAGTGGTCTTTAAGGCAGAAGAGGAAAGGCTCTGCTGCAAAACTAGCGTAAAGACTGTCCCACAAAAAAGTACAATCAATGAGAGGGTATGTTAGTGAGAATGATCCATCATATCATGAAATAAAAAGCTGCGGTTAGCTTCTGGGTTTACTTTGGACTGAGTCTCCGTCCACACTCCCATCTGGAGACTTCTGGAGTTCACTACTGCTGCTCTCCATGCTGTTGACCTCCATCTTGTTTTGGCTGTCGCTCTGAGCTGACTAGACAAGAAAAGGTAAAAGAAAAAACACTACAATCAAGCATTTAAATTCCATTGCATGAAAGTTTGAATACATATTTTCATGTATGTTTGAAAAATGTCACCTTTTGTGAAATAGTGGATACATTTGATGAGGGCAGTGGTTCTGTTCTGTAAAGGGAGAACAATGGGTCTAATTACTGATACATTCTTATATGCCTGTTTTCCATAACTGAATATCCTTATAGAATAACTTGCAATAATAATAACTTACAATCATTTATAAACCTACAAGACTCAATTAAAACAATATTTCCTGCCTCATTGTAAATTATGTAACTATTATACTTGTATTATACAGACAAAAGCTGTCCTTCCGACATTAAGCTTGGAGTGTTATTTGACAGGATTATAGAAGCTCAGCTTTATTGTTCAATAGCATTTGGGTTGTAGGGCATGCATCCTGTATAACACACTCCCTGTGTGACATGATTAGTGAAAAGGCTGGTGATGTTTTGTTTTTTTAGACTAAGGCTTAGGGTTAAACCTCCTTTCAAACTTATCAACTGATTTGTTCTTACCTGCTAACATCATCTTTGTGTACTGACCCAAGTGATGTCTGTTGAGAGGAGGAACTGTTTGTGGAAACCTAAAGTCAAAAGAATTGAAAATTTGAAAAATGTTTTAGAATATAAGTAATGTTTGTGCTTTATACACACTTCTGATTTTAGGTCTTCAGAGTGCACACTGGCTAAGTCAGCAGTCCTCTCTTCTTCACTGCTTATCGATGATGTCCTCCCATTTAGAGATGAATAAACAGCAGGGGGAGCTGTGGCCAAAACCAAAAGAAACCCAGTGTTATATGAACAGCAGAATGATGATATATGTTGCCCATATAATGAAGTATAAAAT
Source organism: Boleophthalmus pectinirostris (assembly GCF_026225935.1). Lineage (NCBI taxonomy): Eukaryota > Metazoa > Chordata > Actinopteri > Gobiiformes > Gobiidae > Boleophthalmus > Boleophthalmus pectinirostris. The sequence goes on from NW_026571140.1 coordinate 21,951,218, forward strand.
GTATCAATTCCCATTTACCAGAAATATACCTTTAAAAAGATTAGATATGGGCAAAAAACACTAGGTGAATAATATAAAAACTACATTATATATATATATACACACACACACACACACACACACACACATATATATATAAGACTATTGCACATACTCTTTTCATTGGATATTGAATTTGTCCAATGAGCTTGTAAAAATCCCTGCTCACTATTCTGTTTAAAAAAACATATAGCTTCACACAGTGTAAGAACACAAACAGAAAGCACCCTGTCTCGTGGAGTGAGGCGTCTCTCTGAACTTGCATTGATTCAGCAGTAGAGTGAGTTCTTCAATACGCCGGTCCTGCACAGAAAGAGATGAGGGTCAGTAAACCCAATTTGGATGTTTATCTAAGGTTAAAACTACACACTTGGGCTACTTCCTTCACTCTATTACGTCCCAATAATCAGTTATGTTAGCGGCTCTCCCCTCACCATATGGCTCTTACATCAAAGCTGAGGTGAGGGCTTGACTTGGGGCCTGGCCTGAGCCTTAGTTGTGGTGACCAGCTGCTGTGAGCATGTGTGTGTTTTGAAGTGGTGCCCGTCACTGCTCTAACATGGTTCTTTTAAATGCAGCATGCTCCAAAATTAGGCCTGGCAGTACGGGCCTGCTTCTGCTGTGGCTTTGCTCGAGAAGGCTTGGCTCAGCTGGCCTCAGGGTGTGCATCTATGGTGGGGAACCACATGTGGGTCCACCTCATCTGTCTTCACCGCCCTGGACACAAAGACCCTCTGTGCTGGGGGAACTGGGAGGGTGGTGGCACTACAGCAGTTAGCTTCAATTGTCCAAATGAACGATAACATTTTTGGACAGCGTAGTGCTTTTCAAATGTGGTACCGATTATTTTGGTGAGGCGTAGCTGCACTTATTTCGCCTTTCTGTTGTAGTATACAGTTATATTCTGGTTTAAGTTTTGAAACGTTAACCACTATTTTGTCTATGCTTAATACTTGTTTAGTCCTGGTTTCGTGCAGTCCTTATTTTAAAACAAAGTTGTGTTTTAGATCTGGGTTTGTTCCTTTTAAAGTTTATTGTTTACTCATAGTTTGGTCAACATCACTTTGGAGAATGAATCCCACTGCATCCCACACTATTGTATCATGTGTCAGTCTCTCAGAGCAATCATTTTAACCTCCTTGACTTCAGTCTGCTCAAGACATAACAATTAATTTTCTCTTAAAACGTATGGAAGTCATAGTTCAGGTTTGAGCATTCTTTTATATTTTAAGACAGGAAAATTGATTAAACTTCTTTTTGTCTGTGCTATTAACACAGCATGTTAACAGCTTTGCACTGTTCTAAAATGATGTCAGTATGCTGACCTTACCTTCTCCTTATTTTGGTGAGGTATAGCAGCACTTATGTCACCATTTTGTCTTAGTATACAGTTATATTCTGAATTAGGTTTTGAAAGGTTGACCACTATTTTGTCTACATTTAATACTTGTTTAGTCCTGGATTCTTGCAGTCCTCATTTAAAACAAAGTTCACCTTTGAGCTTTTACATTTTAAGACAGGACTGTTTGTTTGATGTCTTAATATAGCTTGTCAACAGCTTTGCACAGTTTTTAAAATAATGTCACTATGTTAGACCTTACCTTCTCCTCATTTGCAACTATGAGTGTTTTCATTCCTCCTCTCAGCTTCTGCAGCTCCACATCTAAATAATAACAAATAAGTATAATTCACAATAGTTATATCCATTACAAGCAATCCAGCCCAGTGGAAAAAGTTACATGTTATCCAGTTGTAAATATTCTTCACCGAAGTGATACTGCCTTTGCAGAAACCTATCCCAGTTTTGCACCAAACATAGACCTGGCCACAAGCCCAAAGTCTGTAGGCATTAGCTTTTGCGAGGAGAATAACAGTGTGTAAGCAGCAGAAACTATTATGATAGACAGAAAATTGGCTGTAGTCATTATGCTTAGATTTACCCAAATAGAGCACAGTAGGAAGGTGTCAAAACTGCTTCCCCGCAACAAATAAGAGCAGCATAAAGAGAAGCTACATTTCCATATTACTCATGACAAAGCAGCCTCCATGGCATTTCACTCGAGCTTACGTTTGATGTTCAGCCTCTTCCTGTACAAGTCCTCTGGGACAAAATGTAGACAGACATTTAATGATATTTCCACAAGTCAATAAAGAGAACTGGCTGTTACTGAGCTAACTGAGTGGCAGTGACTGAGACCTTCTGTTTAAGAGATACAAGCCTGGGGGTGATAACTTGGATCATATTTGTATTTATTTGTTTAACACAATCCTTTATTATCTTTCATTATAATCCTGCTTATGCAATTGCAGTTTTTCTCACATTCCTCATCAGATCATGGGCACTATTTCTTTAGAGTTCATAGGACTGTTTCTCACCTTTCTCTTCATAATCATTGGCGGGCCCGGGCCGAGACAGCAGCTGAGTGTGTAGGCTCTGGATTTCTGCATTCTTACTGATCAGGAGCTGCTGAAGACTGCTCATCTCAGCCTGTGGGGACAGTCACACAGTCACAAAGTAATACTAGCACGTGTCCGTACATGTCTCCAACGGAAACTTCAGATTATCTACAAAACAACTCAACTGGTTTGATTCAAGACCAGCTCTGACATACTCTTGGGAAACCAGAAAAAGAGGAATTCACAGTGGAGCTCACAGATTGTTTGACTGTTTGCTAATGTTCTGGATTAAACTTTTATTTTGCTGGTAGGTTTAATGTCCAAATATTAATGAAGCAAAACCTAACATTTAATTAGATTTCAAGGCTTTGGGGAAGGGCCAACAAAGAAAGTTCCCATTTTTGGTTATCAAGATGAAGGACCTTGGTACAATGTTATAATTTCACAACTGGTCCCTAAAAGATCCAAAGCTGTTTTGGTTCATTCATTAGTCTGTCAGTGTATTTTTCAAAAGCACTTAGATGATTATCATTCTCATAACTCATAATGGGAACACAACCTTTATAGAATGCAAATGACTAAAGTGACTGCACAGTTTAATCACACAGGTACGACACACATCATTCACAACAGACCACTAAAGACTCAGGTAATTCGAGTAAATTATTTTAAGTCACGGAAAATGAGTCCTTTATATGAAAAGCAAGAGTCAGCTAAGCCCTTAAATGCAGGCTGTTGAAAATCGTCGGGTAGCAGAGGCTAAATAAAAATCTGAGCTAATGCAGGATAAGGTCAAGCCAAACGACACAGCTGAACCAATTGGACAACTACATAATTACACCTTTTTCTATTAAACTGAAGTGTCTGTGGATATGAAGGTATTTTCAGAAGAAAGTGACTCACTCAATTGGCTGGAACATCACACTGGACAGCAGTGAGGAAACAGATGAGTTAGGGGGGAAATGGGTGCTCAAAGTCTAGACACTCTGAACTTAGCATTTGTATTTACCTTGGTAGCTTTCAGTTTCTTCTCATACTGTAACTTCTGCTCCTCCAAGTGCTCTACTTTGTCTTTCAATATCTTCAGCTCCTTCAATAAGCCCTGTGAAACAAAATATGAGAGTAGACTTTGTTCAGATTAGTTATCCCACCAGCACCATACCATTGTTAGTATGGTGCAGTTCAGGCATTCAGAATTACAGAATAAAGGACATTTCAAGTTCTTTCTAAAACAGTGGTTCTCAACTCGTGGGACATGAACCAAAAAATGAGAATATGAAAAGCTGCGTAGAATTGTCATAAAGATTTCAACATACAATGGCCATAAAGGTTGCAGACCAGTTGAGAAGCACTATGCTCTGCTCTATAGTAAAAGCTGTTCTATAGGATCCTGGGCTATCATCAAACATGTATAGCTGGGTATGTCATTGTTGGCTTATAATAAATATCTGTAAGGAAATAGCATCATGTTATATGTTAATGAATACAGATCTGTAATTTAGAAATCTATTTCTTCTGATGCTCATATTGAATGAACTCAGTAAGTAACCTTTTGATACAGTTACTGTTTGATGAAGCTGTGAGCAGTTTAAGGTTAGTCAGGAGCACAGAATTATATAAAATCTATATTTACCACTGTGTACTCACCACTGCTCAAACCCAAAGCACCACTTTAAAATTCCACAACACAACCATTTTACAAAGAAAAGCCCAAGCACCAGAGCCCCATTCAGCCACACTGCATGCAATGCCTACACTTTGTCCTCCACAGTGGCACTGCTGCTGCATTAGGGGGCTACCCTGTCCCACAGGGGCTTGGGCCCTGCGTGGCCCCTCCGGTCTGCGCCTCTGTCCAGGGGTCCTGTCCCGGGATGGTCCCATGTGTGGACTCTGACCCTCAGGGAGGGCTTCAGGAGAGCTGCTGACTGGAAACTCCTGGGCCTTTTTCTCCTGGATCTTGTTATTTATTTCCTTCTGAAACCTACACATCTGCTCCTGCAGCTCACTAATAAAATTCACTACGCTCTGGAAGAGCCAGTGAGAGAGAGGGGAAGAAAAATAAATGTGGAGAGTGAACGGAAACTGAACAAGAATAGTCTACACAGTTCTGTTCAATTTGGCTTGAATGTCCTAATAGCACATTTACCCAGCCTTTTCTTACTTGTACAGAAAATATAAATATCTCATCAGGTTCTGGTGCAAACAGAGTGCAAAAGGATATGGTTCCCTCTGGTTAGATAATGATTTGGCCAGAAATATTGGCGGATAGTTATGGTATTTCCATGAAAAGGGTCAGTAATAGTCAATGATCGTCATCAAGATGACGACAGTGTTCTTTTTTTCATTCCATTAAATATAAATGCCTTTCCGACTCCAAATGTCCCTCAAAGGTAAATACTTCTGTGGTTGAGGATTTGAGCACTGTTCATGCAGAGAAAAGTGTAAACAGCATCTAAGTTATGCTTGGCCTGCGGACAGTGGAAGTCTAGTCCGTCTCCGGGACAGAGGATGTGACAGGCGATATGCAGGGCTTCTGGGTCTAAATTTAACTGTGGCCAATGGAGGGGGCTTTGAATGTGTTTGGGTAGTACAGGCAGCACGTGGGACACGCCCTATGTGTAAATGAAAGAGCTGTTATTACAGGTGATTGAAAATGTTCTTTTGTTTGAATTTGGATTATGTGATTTTCCATTATTCTGTCCAAAAAACACTGAAATTTGTCTTGACCTCCCTCATGCCAGCTCTAAGACTTCCCTCACACAATGACACAAAGGTTCTTTGAGTAGTACTGTTTTCAGAGTAACTACATACACTACAGTACGCTGCCCAGTTTCCCGCCCTCTCAGTTTCATATGCTCACTGCAGGATGTGCACTGGTAATATAATAGTCTTCTAACAGTTGATTCAATTTGAAACAGCAATGGTAGAAACCTCAGATTTTTTTTTTTTTTTGCATAAAGACCATAAAAATAACAGTTATGGATGGAACGGCATTTACTCTAAGACTCACAAAGTGTTTTTGGACTATGAAATCAGCAAATATGATCGGGATTAAGGAACTAATCATTCATATACAAGATTCTTCTTTTAAACTCAATTATCCCATTTTTACACAATAAGACACACTAACTCTGTAGATTAGACCACTACAAATGTGTTCTTAATTTATGTTCATCGTAGTTTCAGAACTTTAGCAGTTATTTTCTCAAATGTTTTTCCATAGACATGTAACAATGTGCACTTTTAAGTAACTATTCTGAGAAATCATCATTTGCATTTGATAATTTTACAAAATTGTTCACCTCCAAAAGCACTGACACTGGTATTGAGTGACTTTAATGTTTTGTTGCTCTTTAATAGTGGTGTGTCATTCAGTAAGTGTTGTCAAATATATTACATTGCGACACTTCACAAGCTCATAATGACAGTGTGTAAACATGCTGTCCTTACCTCTGCTTTGTGCTGCCTGTCGCTGGAGTCCCTGTGTTTTCCCTCCATGTCTGCCAGCTTGAGTTTCAGGTAGGACACCTCCCCCATAAGACTCAGCTTCTGTTTCTCCAGTGACGCCCGGTGCACCAGCTCCTGTCATCCACAACAACACATGGCAGTGCGGAACAAACACATCACAAGTATAGTGGCCTGCCGTCTGCGAAATATTCACCGGGAACAAAGGCAACATAGACTGCTAATGTGTGCCTCAGTAATGATAGTCCGGCCTGACAAACCTGCTGCTATGAGCGGCTAAATATACACAACGCATGACCACTATTTATAATGCTATTTCACAGCTCGCTCTAAGCACACGGTAGGGGGAGCGAGCAGGGGAGTACGGCCCTTAGACTCTTCTTAGAAAGACACTTCAACTAGCTTTGACAGGTGCATTTTCATTGTCACTCACCACGCAGACTTGTGGCTCTTGTACCCCTTAGTCAAATACACTTTTCTTGGATAGAACGCAGTCAATAGTCCCAGCCAAATCTGTCAAACATTTGGTAAATCACTTAACCAAAATCAGTATAGGGCAGAGTATCTGAAACATCCACTTATTTGGAAACCTTCCCAGCTCCCTCATGGAAAATACAGAGCTTTGTCATCAGGAAGAGATTTACTGCTCAAATCCACAGCCTCATTATGACCACGTCTTGGGAGAAAACCGGCCCGGCTGCCCTTTGATACACAGCATTGTACAGCGCTGGATAAGCTCAGCACGTCTTGAGTTAGCGGCAAGTATGTTACCTAATCCATCCTGCTCCAGTCCGCACCAGTACAAAAGTTCAAGTATACCTTCATAGACCTGTAGCCATGTCAGGAGATTAAGTTCTATAAATCCATTTCTGCTGTTGATGAAGTTTTCCTAAGTCTTTTATGGAGTTGCTCTCCTGTCCCACATACGAGCTGCACTGTATGCGTGTGTGTGTTTGCGCATGGAGGGACTTGGGGGTGTGGTTTGTTGGTTTCGCTCTAATCACCTGCCCAGACAGAGCGGAGCAGTTTGGCCTTGCGCACACCAGGCACCAGCGCAGCGCACTGAGACACTGTCCTGGAATGAGACTGTCGGCTCTAAATATTTGGGTTGTCAAGGCAATCTTCAGAGAGATATATTGGAATCCATGCAAGGAATTTCTTCCCACGAGAGACATCTAAAGTCATCCTAGTATGAGCGTAAAAGGGAAATCGGGATTTGCAGACGAATGGTATTAAAGGATAAGACCTTGAGCTTGTCTTTTATCAAACAGTACAAATAAAAGCGAGGAACAGTTTCCTTCTGAGTCCCACAGCAGTTATGACTGTGCAGATGCTGGTACCTGCTGCAGCATCTCCTCTGTGGAGTTGAGCTTCAGCTGGTGTTCCTCCAAAGAGCTCTCCAAGTCACTTATCTTCACCCCCTGCGCCTCCACTTGGTCAGTCAGCACACTCACCTGAATGGACACACACGTTTTTATGTAAATAAATAATAATAATACATGCTGCAAACTCAGAATGAAACTTTTCTGGTGGAGGTTATGTCATCTGTTTGGCTACATGGAGATTTTATTGCTTTGTTGCCCATATTCCACAATTCGGCATCCATCTTTCATTGCTCAGTAACAGTTTTGTTTTTTACAAGAAAATATACAAAGTTACTGTTAGTGGGTTTTTAACTTCACTTGACCTCCATTATGATACATGTTTAATGCTTTACTCTGGACCATTCAAGACAAAACAATAATATGTAAACAAGGTGGTGGACCCTCCAGAAAATTAGTACTACTTTGATCATTATTCATATTGTGTCAATGAAGGAGTCAAGGACTGCATTTACTGCTATTGTATTACTGTTTTGGTTGCATACATACCTAGAAACTGTCGTGCAAGTCTGTTACTGAGTGGGTGTGGCAAGCGTGAGAAAATGTCCATTAAATTTGAATGGATACTCACAATGCTGCCTGTACTATATACACATGTATTGTACATACAGTGCAACAAGCCTAAGCCTGTCTGCAGTGCACCACTGTCACACCGGTTCAATGAGCCTATATTCACACCTACTCCGCAGAACAGGACAATCGGGTGTTGTAAGCTTTACCAAACCTCCTTCTACTGTTGCTTCACCCATGTAAGGGAATAGGGATTGCGAAAGCCTCCACACCACATAATACTCCAGCATACCTTTGCCCTTTGGCTCCAGTCTCTCTACACTGTGAGTAATGTGATAGGTTCTCTGTTTACAATGGTGACCTCTGACAGAAAGCCCTGCCTGGGTATAAACCTGTGAAACACTCTGACCTGTATAAAGCATATCAGCCCCTGGGGTTAACACTTGAAAATGTTATACGCACTGAACACAAACAGAGCACGTCATCTCACCTGCAGAATGAGGGACTCTTTGTCTCCCTCTAGGCGGGACAGGCGCTCCTGGTAAGACTCAGCACTGCCAGCTGATTGGAGGTTCACCTGCAGGTCACAAAACACATTAGCACTACATTTAGTTTGACACTGGGTCATTTCCTATCACAGTAGTACACGGTTTGGTCTTTTGTGTCACAAGTTGTATTTGTGGGTTTCAGGTATAGAATTCTGGATACCTAGGCCTGTCATCATAACACATTTCGAAGAATGATACATTTATAGGCAGAGATATTGCAACAAACAATAATATTGCAACTACTTTATGCTACTGACACAATAACAATAATAATTAGATAATAATTAGATAACAATAACAATAAGATAATTTTAGTACAGTATTATTTAAATAGATAAATAGACAGTATCATTAAAGGGAACAAGACACAAAAAAATAAAAAGCTGAATGAAGCAATAATTAGCCATAGAAGTTACTTATTCAACTCTACAGTTCAAATCTCATCATTATTATTATCAGTAGTACAGCTAAAATCTCTCCACTATTGCACAAAGAAAATGTACACACAATAAATACTGAGCTCCAAAATGTATTGTTCCAGCTTTTATATACTGAATGACTGAAGTCGATTTAGTAATTATCGCGACAGGCCTAGGGGTACCCATCTAAAATGATGACTTTAAAGCTACAAAAACTCTACCACACATAAGTAATAACACATTTTCTTACTGTATAATTGCATTGCTACATTAATGATTTTTTTTTTAATGGTCCTGAATATTTACCATATGTTTCAGTATAAGTTCTGTCCCAAAAAATAAATGGTAAAAACCTGAAAAAATCCTGAAAATCCTTCTTTTTTCCTTTGTCTGTCATGGTTGGTTTATACACTCCTAACATCCATCATCCCAAGAGCTGCCCATTCTAAAGAGGTCTGCAGCCCCTTTAAAACAGCACCAATAAAACCTTTTATGGTTTCTCTGCATCGTATTTCAATGTGTGTGTGGGCAAACATACACACGCATTAGCCACAAGCCCAGATGTAAGTCACTTTGTTCTTTACAACATTCATTTTTTTGTTGTTTTTTTTTTGTTGTTGTTGCTGGTGAATCCTTTTAGTGAATTGGGGAACACATTAGAGTAGCAGTCTTTACCAGCGGCAGCTCAACGGAGGAGAGCTAATGACTCCTTAATGTTACTGTGATGGTATGCATTGTCTCAAGGCTCACTAGGTCCCTATAGGAAGTGATCTCACCACACTTGTGTATACATTTATCTTAGAGCCATATTTTTGTTTTCTTTTACTGTAGACTAGCTTGTGGAGCATGTATACACTGGATACACTGAATTACATATGATGTGTAAGCTTAAAAAAGTATTCAAAATCCCTGCTTTTTATGTAAAGAATGAATCAAATCTTAGTATACATTATATTTAGCATTATTAGTTATCATATCTCATAATCTCAAAACAACTCTGAAAACATACAGTTGACTTTCTGAGCGGGCATTATCTGCATGCACCTTGTACGTTCCACTTTCTCAATTGACAAACAAAAGCACATGCTCCTCAAGATTAGGTCAATGGCAATCTCAGCTCTTTCCCGAACTCACTAATCAAACTGCATTCCAGATATTAAAAGTAATAATTGAGAATCATACCTTTCTAAGCCAAGCAAAATGTCTGTAGAAATCAATATTGTACTCCATTCTGCAGGTCCATTGCAAACGTTATGTAAATTTAGATGCACAAGTAGCTTTTGGTAGTGCGGTGAATGCTGCTATTTTCCACAAGGAACCTCCATGTCACGGGTAGAACTAGCTGTGCTCTGGAGTCTGGCAGATTGAGACTTTTTCAGCTAAATAACTTCATGCTGCCAGTTGGCTCTGGTCCCTTTCTGCTTCTCTTCTTGTACCTCTTTCTACCACTCCCCCCTCCCTTTTCTACCCCCAAAGTACCTCAAATTTCTCCAATGCTGCATCTAATAAGCTCACATCCTCCCCTGGCTGTCCCCTGCAGCCGCTATCTCAAGTACCTCTCCGTCCAGACTGAAGATTCTGCAAAGCTTAGGTTTTTTGTGTTTTTTTTTCTAAAGGGGCACAAAGAAAGGAGAAGTTTCCAAGCAGCACATGCTTGTCAGATGTGGCTGAGGGCAAGAAGTCAATGAATGTGACGCAGGCTTTGAGGGGGATGCACAACCAAGTTCAGATATCTGATCAATTAATGTGAGAGAAAGCATAACCTTATTGGATGCGAGTTGGGGGCAGAGCAAATAAACACATAGGGAATGTTTTTGAATGAAAGGAGAGGTCAAACACAAAGTGGTAGGAGCTGGAAGAGAGCTCTGGATCTCATTACCGCGCTCAGTTACTAGATCCAACTTGCAGCGCACTAGACAGGAAAAGGCTATCCAGATGTGAGTGATCAAAGACTGGACTGAACACAAATGCCACAAATGGAACCTTTGGACTTGACTTTAACAATGGCACCTAAGAATACACCTATTCTCAATTCAAGCAAGAGGACCAACTTTGTACCTGCTATTTATGTTACTTTGTCATGCCTGTGCTCATGGTGATTTATGAAGCTTGACTGATGTAGTTTAAACATGGCACTCACCTCTCCACGCTCCAGCCATTTTAGAATCACATCTGCAGCTTTAGTGGAAACTTGATTTTGAAAAAAGGCTTGGTCCAAATCCTGGCCCTCCAGCGCTGCCCGGAGAGCCTCAGTCAGCTGTAATGCTTTAAGACTGAGGTCCGCAGTTGCTGGATTCAGCTCTTGTATGCAGTTAGACTGGTAATCCACTGTCTCCAAATGCATTAAGAAAAGATCATTTGTATTGGAATTGCCTAAAAGGGGACAAAGTTATATTGTTACCTGGGACTTTGCATTGTAAATGCACAAGCAGCTAATTTTAGACTCACTACCAAACTGTGCAGAAAAAATGTTCTGAAAATAAGCCTGTGGGGGCAGTATTTGTGACATTATAATATAGATATAGATATTAATCCAATTTGGGGAAACAATGTGACTTTTTTTTTGTTTTTGTTTTTGTTTTTTGTAGTTATGTGTGTTTGATATCTGAGTGTGGAAAGAGGGATGGGGGTGTGAGTTTTTGTTTAAAAAAAATCTAAATTGAAAAAATAAAATTAAGAAATAAAATAAATGCAAGATTTGTTTTTGTTTTGCCTCTGCTTTTGTGCTTTTGATTGCTTAAAATTACAGGTATATTGTTCCTTTTTTAACTGTACTTAAACAGTGGTTGTTACATGCAATTACAGCAAGGTGACAATGCAGAAAACTATGTGTGTTATGATGGAATGTGTTTTGCAAAGCCTTGTACAGGCTGAATGGTTTTATTACTTGCAGGTTTGTTTGAAGGCTATTTCTGTTGTTGTAATATTCATGTCATTTGACCTCTTCAAACTATTAGTGTTATGGTGTGATTGGTGCAAGCTGATCTGTAAAATGTGTCACTCTAGTTAGAAAATTGTCTCTAAAAGTTTTACAAAATATACACGCATACTTTGTGTTTTTAGTCTTATGAATGAGCCAGACAATACAAATAAAATAATGATAATAAATTAAATAATTAATGAATTAAATATGTTTAATTTGGAGTATTGCATTTGTATTTGTATTGTACTGAACCCATTTTAGCATCTGTTTTAGTATTTACTTTAACTATCATGACCAGTGGATGTGTTTTGTCATGTATCAACAGCATGTGTATGCTATAAATATAAAGATGATAAACAAATCTTACCTGCAATGATGTCATCCATTTGCTTCAATGCAGTCTGCAACATGTGACTGACATTTGATGCCATGGCAACACAAACTTACAAAACTGCACTTAAAGCCAGTTCAGTGGTTTAAACACACAGGGATCTGATGAAGTGTAAGTCCTTGATCCTTGCTCTCATATTCTTCAGTCAGTGAGTACAGTGGCTGTCCTGACACTGCAGCAGCTTCCCTCCAAACTACCTCCTGAGTGTGGCCTCTGCCTCTAAAGTCTCCTCTCATTATGTGGCCACAGACACAGCCCTTTGTCAACAATTTCCTGCTTGCTTTGCAATTTGTGTATATTTTTGTTACTGACATGCATCAAAACATCTTAATTTAAATTTCCAATCATAAGACGGCTTGTAAGTTTCCCCATGTATGTTTCAAATATGGAAAGTTTTCCTCCATTGGTTGCAAAGAGGTCACTTGGGAATACTGTGCAGGAGCCATGTGGTGGTCAGTGGTGATGACATATGCACTGCACCTCATAATGATGTACAGATGAAGCGAGAAGACACAGAGACACAGTTCCATAATAATGGACACAAATTCTACTGGACTGTTGAAATTTATAAAATGCATAAAATGGGGATATGTGAAGCAAGATTTACAATTTACACATGATATACAATGTAGTGTTACTCTTTATTTATCTTCAATGTATGTACAAATATGTACCTGCAGTGATTTTTTTTATCCACTAGAGTGCACCATTGGGCTAGTAGACCTCATCCTAAAGACAAAAGAGCTTAAACCTTACTGGTTTGGTTTTCCAAAGAGATGATGACATAACTTTACCAATATATTTGAGAGTCCATTCATATTTTATTTCAAAACATTATATTTTTCTCTCTCTTGAGCTATTTTGCACCCTCGCTGCCTTCATTGCATTTAAACTCTTAGGTGTGGTGAAGAATGTTAACATGGCTGCACTGCTGCTCACATAGTAGTTATTACCATATCACAGCATCTATTTCTCAAAGAGCCAGATCATTAGCCCTGCCGGACAAATGATCTTCTTATAGCCCACAGAGGCAGGCCCAGTTTATTTGTCAGTATGTCATATACCAGAGAACATTGTTTGGAGCACAAATGTGCTCTCAGTGTAGCCTTTCCTTAACCAGAATATCTATAGAATCTGCTATAATGATACATGCTATAGATCTGTTTCACTGCCCAATAGCTATGACATGATCTTGTGTCCTGTGTCTTTGAACCACTGCTGTTATGGCTAATGCATTTCACCAGCAGAGAATTGATTGTGTTGAAAATGAGCTACTATATGGAGCAGTGGTTTGTTTACCGATTGCCTGGAGCAGATCCTGTCCCTGTGCCCCACCTGATGGGAGCCGTGATTACAACCCGGCCAGACACACACAGGCCACATGGATGCTGTCGGCTACACTTAACACTCACTGCAGCAGCCTAGCACAAATTATATCATGGCACCACCTTTCGTTTCTTTTTGGGCTCCTTTTATCTTTCTACAAAAATACTGATCAATAGCACTTTCAGCAGATAACTTCATCCATCCTTCTGGCTCACCCCTTTCTCACTTATAGCTGACTGATTTGTTGTATATCTGTATATCTTTTTGTCTACGCCTGGCATGTGGCTCCCTATGGTTAGATTGTGACCTTTTCTTTCAAGGATACTGCTTTTTACCACAGAAAATCATTAATAAAAACATCTTAGCAATAATGATGCCACATTACTTTTTTGGGTGTACTGGCTTTTAGGGTTGTAATTTGTATGCACCTATTGGTATTCTAATTCAATTTGTTTTTGTAAAGCTCACAGTCACAGCAGTAGCCTCTTAGGGCTTAACAGGAACATTGATTTAACCAGTAGAAAGTTAGAAAATGCAGCTGTGAAACAGACATTGGTCAATAAAACTAGCTGTGGTTTATGACTGACAAAAACTGAAAATCATACAGTATTATCATCTATTAGTTACAATGTGAGGGCATTCTGACTTTTTTTTTTTTTTTTACTTGGCTTGGGATTATCACAAAAACTACATTTGCTTGTGAATCCATGCAGCAATTTTGAATTACAGATAACAGAACCCTAAATTATGTTCTGATTAAAAAGAATTGCATCAATTAACAAGTCATTTTTGCTATAGTCCAGTACAGGCAAATAGATAATTATTATCTTATAATGGTGAGAGGAGTGCTCAGATTCAGCCTGTACCTGTATCTGGATGAGCGTATAGCCTACAGATATGTGTCATACTCAGCTCCCACTAACAGGCCGTTAACAAGCAGCCCACCCACACACCTGTGCTTCCACTGTGACAGCCCACTCCCACCCTCTCCATCAGCTCAGCATGCATCATCATCATCATCACACAGGTAGGACCAATGTAATCAATGGGTCAGAGAAATTATGGGTTAAGAAGTACTTTTGGGTGTGAAGACACCGGGGATCTATTTGACTCTGTGATCTGTATTATTCATCACTCAGCCCTCAGACCATGGTGAGTTATGAGCCTTCGTAAAAACATGAGTCAGACTACTCAACGTCTGATTGGCACTCAGACAGATGTGAAGAAAAATACAGCAGCAGTGAAAACAGCGTGTATTCCAAAGTGTCAGTAAGAAATATGTACACAACTTGACCATGGATCACAAAGAGAAACCCTCTGTGTATAGGAAACACTTAGTTATCAGTCTCATGTGACTCTACACTACTACAATTAGCTCCACTGACTCTAAAGCCCATACCTCAATGTAAATAAGGCAATCTGTGAAAATCAGAGTCAGATTAAATGGGCCAGGCTAACCAAAATGATTTATTTATGCAGTGTTATATATTATATTGATTATTTAAAAGTGGAAAACATTGGAAGATATCTTTCACTAAATTTCTTGAATGACTGTCAGTGTGAGCGGTCACACAGACATCTTACCGGTCACTGCCCAGAGTGTATGCCTGTGACTCTTACAAAAATAAGTGGCGGGACAAGAATGACCCATAGCCAGCTTAAAGAGAGTTTGTGGAACTATCTTTATTCGTTGTACATTTAACAGATTGCCACACAAGTACTTTTCTCAAAATGTCACCGCATATCAATCGACAAAACAAGACATCAGACTCCCAGTACAAACACATACAAACAGAAAAATATCCAACCCATAGCCTCATGCACCAATTCACCACTGAATAAAAACAGACAGACTCATCTCGATAAAACAAAAAACATATAATGTAAAAACAAATGTTTGTTTAAAACCCTAATAAAAGCGGACTTAAAATGTCTGCACATCTTTTCATTTCTTCTTTTCTTTTTCTCATGGGACATTTCAGAAAAGACAATATCCACATTTTCAGCCATTCAACATGCAACTGACCCAACAACAACAGTGTCCTTATTGGATGTGCACATTCTCCATAAATGTACAGCAGCACAGTCCCAGCTCCAGTCTGATTGGTGACCTTTCACTGTTCACCGCTCTGGGCTACGGGGACGGAGGAGTCTTCAGGGAATTACATGATCCTCCCTGGCTGCTACCTGTAGTTCCCTGGTACTGTCATAGACAAACACATGTCAAGAGAGTTACATATAGGCAGAAAGTTCAATATAGTTAATGATCTAAATGGAATGTCTAAATGTCATTGTCATTGCAAGACTAGAATGTTCACAGTATGGTATATATAGTATATAACGTATATATATGATACAGGCAAAGCTGATAATCAGGCACATATGTCTGGACATCCTATAGAATGCCTGAAACGACCAGGCAAAGTAGGAAATTAATCATTATGCTCAACTTTGCCCAGGCATTGTATAGAAAACCAAAACACATTTAGGCAGTGTAGACAATATCAATTCATTTCCTACTTTGCCTGGTCATTTTAGTCATTAGAATGCCTTGAAGCCATTTTGATTCTATTTATACTCCAAAAAAGTACAAATCATTTAAAGTGTTTTTTTCATCTGACTGTTTACGTCACATCAAATCAACTTCATCTTTCAGGACATTTCATAAACCAGGGCTAACAAGGTTGTATACTGTAATGATACATAAATTCCTGATGCCATAATGCAGTACTGTGGAATAATCACAAACACGCTATATGAAAAATCCTAAATCTGCCATATGCTTATTTGATATTGTTCATTTTTAATTGGAAGCATTGATCATAGTATCAAAATATTCAGGTTCATGATGCACTATCTGTACTATCTTATGTGTGAATGCATATACTACTAGCAATGAGGTGGTGTCTTAGTATCTCCCACAGTAAATCCAACTAAACCCATTGTGTCTCTTCTGCCTTTAATGAGATACAGCCTTGACATTTGACTGGCAGTCAGGGTTGAGGATAATCTCCAGATGAACAAAATGTACTCTTTAAAGCGCTTGTGATGGGCATTAAGATCATACATGTGTGTGAAGAAGTCTCACTGAAGAGGACTTTGTAAAGCATAACTCAAGGTGAACTTCACAAGCTGAAAATAGTGTTTGTATTTGATTTCTTCATAACATAACTAACACATTCTGCCTACACTACAAGTCAAATGATCTCTGAAAGACAACACATCTGTTTCAGACTGCAACATTGTAGAAGTGTATTTCCTTATACAAACAGAAACTGTGCCACAGGACTGTGTTTCATTCACAAAGCAGGGAAGAGGAGGCCTTCTAGGAAATCCCCTTAACAAAAAAGCTTACCTGGCACCTCACCCCTCCCACTACTGAGCATCTATTTTTACAAAAACATAAATGGTACAACCGTTTCAAATCGCTTTATACCCCCTCTACCACAACTGTGTAGTGACTCTGTCTGCAGCAGTGAGAATGAGGCTATAAGCAATAAAATCATAGAGGCTGACAACCCACTCTGTAACACCTTAAAATAACTACACTTTAATAGTCATAATGAACCAATCTATTAATAAAAAATACTCAGGCTTACTAACTACTTAATTAATACCCTAACCCCCTAATTCCTTGATGAAGTTGTTACTTAGCTCATATTTTTCTGTTCATTATGAATTAGGTACTATTTCATGCTTCATTAAGGCTAATTAAGGTATTGTTATTATAAAATGTAACTCAATTTAATATTGTATAAAATGCCAAACATAAAGGGCTAATAAAACATACAGAAATAGTAAACTATTATACTGTAAGAGCCTCATTGCAGCACCTCATCTGTGCATTTATTTCCATTTGACATATTGGGTGAATGTATTGCATATTCTGCTGGCCCTTTATATAGCCCCAGATAGGCCTGTCAGATCACCTGTCAGATGCACTCACCTCCACCAGGGGATGCCAGTGAGCGACAGGTTTGCGTGGATATGTGAGCATTTCATTCCAGTGATCTCGACCGAGGCTGTCTGCATCGTTGCCAACTCGACACACTCCGATTACTTCATTATGGCCCACTCTGTTTGTGCCAAAGACAGAGAGAATGTGTTCATGAAAAAGACGCATTCTTAAAACCTATGAAACAGATCCTTAAAAAGCTCTCATCAATAAAATGCATGCAATTTAATTAAATCTTAGTGTTTCTTGGATTTATAACCCATGTAAAAGGTGCATGCATAGTAATAAAAATAGATGTTAACCGGTCATAGTCCATCACTGCAATCAAAAGGCTGATCTGCTCGATGTTTTCTGGAGGCACATCAAAGACAATGGCCTCATTATAAACGGGATTGAGCGTGTTCCTCTTCGTAGACGTCTTCCTCTTCTTTAGTCGCCGGCCGTCGCACATTAGAGAAACCTTCACATATGGATCTGGGGATGTAGTGAGGGGAGATGAGAGGGTAATGCTCATATATATTCATGATTACTGCTCTAAAGCACACTGTTTACATGCAGTCACACTTTCTAATTACCAGAAGCACCAGTGATGTCCATAGCCTTCAGATTACGGGCCTTTATCATGGTAATAGTGAGTCGGCCTGCTGTGGGCAGGTAGCAAAGAGAGAACATCAGGTCTCCAAGATCCACATTATCCTGAAATACAATGAAACATGCACAATTATTACAAAAATGCTTATGCTATGGTAATATTAACATTGAGAAAAAAATACTGTAAATATATATGCATATATACAGTATTTTGTCAAGCTATATATAAACATATTGTTACAAAAAATCAATAGTTTTATATGCAATGAAATGAAACTTCCTCTCACCATTCACCTATTTGTGGTCTAACATCTGGATTTGATTTGAACCATGTTTCAACAAATGCCACTGTGTTAACCTGTCAGGAGCAGTGATTTTGATCTTGAGCTAGGTTTGGTCAGGATTATCATGGATGATTTTACGTATTGTGCATGTTTTGGCTGGCCACACAGAAATCACTGAGTGACCCAGGAGTCGGACCCGGAACATTCTTTCTGTGAAGCACAAGTGTTAGCTACCAGTTTCCTCCAGTTGCACCATGTTTGATAGACACTACCCCCTGTAGACTGGAGTCACATTCCAAGATCTGCAGGGCTGTGACCCTGTCTACAGCACAATGCCGCCCTGGTCAAACACACCCTATTTCTATTAGGGATGGGCATTCGATGAAATTTTCTTAATCGATCGTCGGAAGAATTAACGATCGATTATCGATTAATCATTAACGTTTTTATATTAAAATTATCATCATTATTATTACTATCTGCACTACTAATCTGCATAAATAAATTCAACTTTACGACATATAAACCGTAACGACTCTAGAGCCACATCGATCCGTTTGACATTATAATGTGTTTAATTCTGTTTTGCGCAACTCTCACAGAAACATGAAACTTAAAACCGCATCGCTAATTTGCATAAACTAAGCGAAGATAAAACTGCAGCTCTTGTGTCGCTGATGCGGTCAATTTCTGTAGGATTAAAAGACATGATTCAGTGGAATACAGGTTAGTGTGACCATATTTGCGTTTGTCAAAACCAGGACACCGTACAGGAGGTGGGAAGTGGGGACTCGTCATCGACATTGCGCGACTCTCACCTGGTAAAGCTTTTTCCCACTGGACACAGAAACATATGTTCCTGCTTTGTACACTGTGCACATGGACTCACACTTGTCCCGAACGCAACGGAAAGCGTGGAATTTCTTGTACAAGTCATCGTTAAATACACATTTGTGCTTCGGTACGCTGCAGACTGACCGACTGTTTGTGTCTCGCTCCTTCTGAGTGCAGAGAGACTACATGTACGGACCCCTGTTTGGTCACGCTACGCACAGCAACCTACATTCGGTTTTGTCGATTAAAATTAACGTAATCGATGAAATTCTTAATGATCAATTATCGATTAATCATGCCCATCCCTAATTTCTATATATCTTTATATATCTGTATGTGGTTCTTGTACTTCACTTTTTGCCCACTAACTTGTACCCTGCTTAAGACATTCTCTGTACCGATTCTTACAGTTTTGTAGAATATCAGAATGTTTTGCTAATTGAAATAAACCTGGACATTGTGAATGCATATCTTTCACAATCACAAGAGTCTGTGCTTTCCCTTGGACATCTGATCTGCTGTCTCATTGTCAGAACCCTTTTCTATTATAGCCCACACCTCCATCTGCCACACACCTACAGTAACAGCGTGCACGTTTCAGAGAGAGACCAGTGTGGAGCTGGGAGAGGCAGCCGCTTGCTTATCACATGCTCTGAAAATAACTCCACTACAGAGGTGAGAACCAAAGCACACTATACTGTCTGCCTCATACAACCACTCCTAGAACCAAGCAAATGGTCCAGTTGTGTCTACAGTCACCACTTTATACTAAAACTAGGGGTGTCAAATTATCGCGTTAATTGCGATTAATTAATTACAGTCATATTTAGCGTGTTATGTTTTTTAATCGCGTTAATCTCATTTTTAATCTCCAACATTACTGTTTCTGTATGCGAGTTGCTTTATTATAAAACCTGTTTTTATGTGTTGTTGGGACAACAACACACACACACAAAAAACACGTTTATAAATTTTTTTTATTTCGGTAATTCCACTCATTGCCGGAAACCCACACAAAACGCGCGCAGTAAGAGCGATGTAAATGTCATGTTCACGTTGGCGGCGTCAGTCGCACAATGGACGAGGTCGAAGAGCCAGTAGAACAGAGGCAGCAGTGCACAGGTAAAAACACATTCGTGTCTTGGAAATTCTTCTCCCGATGTGAAATATAAAAGAAAATAACTAATATAATATCGCCTACAACTTAAATGTCACTGGTGAAAACAACCTGCATAGGCTCATGTCTGCACTACTGTTCTATACACAAACACACACAAACACAAACACACACCTTCATCATCGTCATTAACCTGAGAACGCCGGACCACGTTTCCTTCCGTAGACACTGCGCGGACACCGACGTGCTCCCGTGAGCCGCGTGTGGATCGTGTTTTCTCGCGTACGCTGCGTAAACCGCGCTTCCTCCTGTGCGCCTCTAAACCAGAACTAACACCAAGACTGAAACCGGGACTAATCCAGTCCAGGACTAAACCAGGACTAAACCAGAACTAAAACCAGAACTAAAACCAGGTCTAACCAGGACTAAACCAGAACTAAAACCAGAACTAAAACCAGAACTAAACCCAGGTCTAAACCAGGTCTAAGCCAGGACTAAACCAGGACTAAACCAGAACTAACACCAGGACTAAAACCAGGATTAATCCATTCCAGGACTAAACTAGGACTAAAGTAGGACTAAAGCAGGTCTAAACCAGGACTAAAACAAGGACTAAAACCAGTGATCTCATATATAAAGCATTTCTCTATCAATAATATTTTTAATATGGTTAAGGAAAGACTGGACTTTTTATTGTCTTTAAGTAGACAAAAGTTATTATGTTCAGATTTTCTAGTCTTTGCTACTTTACAGCAAACAGTTTCTTATTCATGGAGACTTGGGCTCAACAGCCAATTTGGAGAGATTTGTTAAAACAATAAATGACTTTATAAAGTCACTTTTTTTGTTCTATATCAGTCTTTTGATCTGCCACAATAATGTAATAATGAATTTAAATGAAAATACCTCAAATTGAAGACTTTTCTCAGCAATTTTTAGGTGAGATTAAAATGAGATTAATTAGATTAATTAA
This sequence comes from Boleophthalmus pectinirostris, assembly GCF_026225935.1. Taxonomy (NCBI): domain Eukaryota; kingdom Metazoa; phylum Chordata; class Actinopteri; order Gobiiformes; family Gobiidae; genus Boleophthalmus; species Boleophthalmus pectinirostris. The sequence goes on from NW_026571140.1 coordinate 21,972,372, forward strand.
TTACAGATCATAATTAATTAATCTCTCAATTTTTTTAATCGCATGACAGCACTAACTAAAACATACAATATAAACAGAGAGCTGACAGTCACAGAGTTCAGGTGTTATCAGAGCTCAAGGCATTTTCTGTTGCCTTTGAAAAATATTGTATATGGGTTTGGTTTTCTGTGCATCTGTTGGTACTGTAGTGTCAGCAACAGTGAAAGGAGTTTTACAAGATTGCACAGAGAGCTGTATTGTTGGTTAAAGACAGCGACACAGGAGAAGAAGATAGTGAACAAAGGTGGATGGAGTCTAACTGAGATGCTTTTGGATAGAATAGACTTATTTATATTTATATTTATTTACTTTATTTATTTACTTGTGTACATTTTAAAGTTTGAGGTGTCAAGACATCTGATCATCAAAGCCAAAAATGTTAAATTACACTTTAAAGAGCCTATATTGTACTATTTTCTGATCTTTTGTCAAAAACATACCTGGAGTTTTGTTTCATTCACACATTTAACCAAAACTCTGCATATTTAGGCTGAGTTCTCCTCTCAAGCTGAAAACACTCTGTTCCACTATGTGATGTCATGTAGTAATACAGGAAGTGCTCCACTTTGGTTTTGAACTCCACACACCTTCACTAGAATCATTTGGATAATTTCAGCCCTGTAATTCCCAATCTCAGCTAAACAAAAATGTAACTGTTAACCTGAAAACTACCAGTGGTTGACATCACCAGGTGGAGCAGAGTATTTAGATTTTTGGAGATGTAGACAGACTAATAATTAAAAGTTACTTAATCAAACATGTATGAATGAAACCAAACACAACTCCAGGTATGTTTTTGATGACAACATTATAACATCACAAGTCATTTTTGTGTAATATAGGGATGTTAATAATTATAATATTTCATCAGGCTCTCTCCAGATGGAATGTGTCAGCATCATATCACTGTGCCCAAAAATGTCCAAATGTTACAGTCTCTAAACCTTTTTCCATCTTGCCCAAGTAACTTTGTTGCCATATTTTAACCCTGATTGACAGATGGATGAGTGGGAAAGCTCATTACACTGAAATGGCTGCAGTGCAGTGCAGATATTTGCATACACTGTGAGAAGAAGGAGGCATGAGAAAAACATAGGAATTAAGACTTCAGCTAATTACATTTTATGTGACTTTTATTGCCCACATGTTCATGAGTTATAGTCATTACATAAATCACTTGTTTTAAATTCAGCTAATGAGTAGTTTAAACTAGTATCCATGATGTCCTTGTATTTTAGACAGTGGTTGGTCCCTATGTTTAAATGGTCATGTGAATGAATCCAAACCACATTGTGTGTATTATTGTATAAATGATTTTCTTCCCAGATTAAATGTTGACTGTATTATTATGTGTGAAAAGTTGAAGTGGGTCATGTTCACATTAATGATCAGACTCTACATTGTTCACTGTGTTTGTGAGTGACTGAACCAGAGCACGATGGTGACATGCAACAAGAATCGTATTCATCACACTCTTTACACTGCACCTTTCAATAGTGTAGAGTCACACTCTTTGTCAGAGGAAACTGAACTGCTGCAGTCTATAAACTCATGTCATTAAGACTAAGGGCAATCAATTCTCACCACTGGAGTTCTCTTCACTAAAGACGTGCACACACGTCTGCACACCACACATATCTGAGCTATTGCTGCTTAGCTTCAGGACTAACCTCACTTGTTGTAATCAAATACTTGTTCTTACTGAAGGAGACATGTGTAGAATATGAGAGACTAAATGCGTATTTATGCTTTCTGAGAGACTGGGTTTGACTGTGAGTCATTGCCTCAGAACATTTTTTCAAAGGAATATTTTTGCCTCAAAACCAAAGTCAAGTACAATGAGAGACATGACGATGCTCAAAGTTCGACTCTTTTTTCACCGCAGTGGGTTCAAAGTAACTTTACAGTAGTTTCAGAAGCTGTCAGTTTTTCTAAATGTGTTGAATCCATTTACAAGAAGAGACTACTATTTTATTTGAGTACATTTCTGAGGCACCTCTTCTTGCTCTGTTCTACAGTAAATGTCATAAAACCCAATGGCATTCCACGATTTATCCATGTTTTTATGCCTTTTATGATGACACTACATCAGATCAAACACCAGTGATAAAACATCATATGCACATTAATCTGATAGTCTGTGTGAGTGTACAAGAGCCTATTGAGGTAGTGCTGCATAATGAAAAATCTGTAGTATGGATGGCCCTTGAGATATAGTATGACACTTCACATTGTTTTGTTAGTGGAGGAGAGAGGCAGACTTACCGAGGAGACGTATTGGATATCACGGCACAGTTTGGTTTCCCTGGGGAAATCAGCAAGGTCCAGGAAGTTGTCCACCACCACTTGACCAATAATATCATGCCGTGAAAAGCGGTCAAAGTCGTAGACTGTAAAGTGAAGCTTACGAGTGGGAAGCTCAGAATATGCAACTGGGAACAGGAAGACCTCATCAAAAACTGGATTCAATGTTTTTCTATGGACTTTAGTTTGGTGCTTGGTCTTCCGGTCAGGCAGTAGGTAGATTTTTACGTAAGGGTCAGAAGTACCAGAGAAGTCCTTCGCAGGGAGGTCCTCAGCTTTATGAATTTTGACAATTAATTGTTCCAGGTCACAGTCAAATTTGAGGATAAAATGAAGGCATCCACAGCTGCCTCCTCTGCGGTTACCCTCATCACCCTCCAGGGAGCGCTGTTTGTACAGCTCAGGCTTTAGGCGCCCCAAACCAAGACCCATCCCAGTGAGAGAGTCCTGTCTCTGGAACTGGGCCACGTTGAAGTCTGGGTTAGACAGGTTCATGTGTCGGCGGATGGAACCTTGTCTGTAAACAAGACAGAGATCTGTTTTATTTATTTTAAGCCTCACCTGTGAAAGTCAACAACTTTTAAAGGACTTTTACAAATAACTGTAAGGTAATTAATACATAATTTCACTGATGACAAAACTCCTCAAACTACTGCTATCTCCACTATAATTTCTATAGATAGTAAGTAAAAGTGGCATGTTTTCACAGCTCAATACAGACATACAATTTTCCAACAGTATCAGTTATGTCAGTAGTCTCATGACTTGTGAAATGGTTAAATGTGTATAAAACTGTGATGTTACTGAACTGAATAAAAGTATTTTATAAGAAGAAATTACCCATTTGATGATGGCTCCGTGGTCTGCCGCTGTATTCGTGGTGTGGTGTGGACTCCATTCTCCCTAGTCTTGCACTCAGCATCCAGCGGTATGTCTGGAGATGTGTGACTGATCTTCATGGCTGCTTCAGGGGCGGCTTTGACCACAGGGGGCGGGGACATGGGGGACATAGGAGCCTCCACAGACACCACTGATGCCACTGGAGTAGGCTCTCGGGCCATGGAGCTGTGAGAGGACTTACGGCGGTTGTGTGCAGGGGGGTCTACTGCTGTGTAGACGGGCTGCCTCGGGGCAGGCTGGGGGGGTAGGGGGCTCAGGGTGGGGATGAGGTGTCCTGTGGCATCTTTGATGGTTGGAGATAGGCCCCGCTCCCTCCACGGGATCCAGCACAACTTCCATGATACAAAGAGAGACACTCCAAACAGGGCAAGGCCGCAGGCAGTGACTACCAGGGACAGCAGGCTCACTGACACATCTAAGGCAAGGAAAAGAAGCAGGAAGTATGAGCCAAGAGTGACCCCACATTACAGGCTTATGAATAACATTCAAATAGAAGAAAGAAAATAGAAATACTCAAAGTAAGGGCATGTTCTTGCCCCACTTATCTGGAATAGTTTAAACTGGGAGTAAGATGTATGATATTGGACTAGTACCACATTACTGCATGCAGCCCTGTATATGGATGATTTATTGAACAGACAGTTAATTGTTGAAGAAAGCTGATTAGATTCACTGTTACTGTTTTTTCAGTTTCCTGTAAAATCACACTACCTAATCTGGTAACTAGTATACAGAGTGTATGGACTGATGGATCTGTAGTGAATCCTATGCAATAGCTTTTGTTGAGTTTCCTGGTTTTCTTTTTCTTGTATGTGTTTTTTTTCCCCTCCTACCTTTGAAAAGATTAGTCAGGATTAGTATAATATTCTGATAGGAATGAAATCTCTTATCAGCCCCTCACATGCAATGTCTCATATGCAGTCATATTTCATCCTCCTCAGTGATAACACAAGAGGAATTATGTGTTTGAATCAAAGCAAGATATGGTTTTTCGTTCTGTATCTTTAGGAAACCAATGTCTTTACATTAGTATGCAACCCCAAACCTTTATATGTCACCTTAGTGTTACCAACTGTTTAGACTTAGACCATAAACCGTTTCAGTGAATAAATAAGCATTTTTGGCAATTAAGAAATGCTCCATTATATATGTATACTCTGTAAAGCCTGTTATTGATCTTATGTTTAAAATAGTCAAAAGGAAAAAGTATCGACAGAGATTAAAATATGTGTCATAGACTAATGCCAAGCTTAAAGTGGCAAATGGAGGTTGAGAGTGTCAGCGCATGGCACTGAATAATTCTGCATTTATTTGCATCAGAGCATTGTTGTCAGCTATCACACAGAGGATATCTGAAGTTGACATTTCTAGACTATATGTTTTCTATGCATATAAAGCAGCTTAATGTATGCAGTCCATATCAGAACAATATTGAGTGTGTTCTAGTTTTACATAAATTTGAAGTTTGTTGGTCAATAAATGCTCTTTTTGTAATCATTTACAGAGGTGTACAATACGACTAAAGTTAAAATTACAGATATCACCAACCCATATTACTGTACCGTGTCAATGGAAATACATACACTAAATGCATCCATTCCTTAAAAAAGAAAGTGTAGCCTTTTGTCTATACACTGAGTAGTTTGCCGCCTGTTGGTTTAAATCTTGCTTTTCAGTTTAAAGTTTCATCTTAAACAAATGAGCTCAAGTTCAGACAGTAAGGGGAGACCTATTCCTCTGAGTAGACACAGTATTGGTTGTATATGATTCCAAAGGGATTCTAAAGCAGCACCTCAGCAGACTGCCTGTGTGTGGGCACCAGAGTGCTCCTCGCAGACAAAGTGTCCTTTCTGAGCTCTCATTCCTTCAGCCCCAGAAGATGTGTGAGGAGAATGTGCAGAAATGTGAAGGACTTGTCGTGTGGGGACACTCAGCTCACAGTTTGGCAGGCTGCAGGAGCGCTGCTCGGGTGGTGGGGAAGTACAGTCCTGAAGGATTTAAAGACTGGATTATAAAAAGAAAATGTAGTGGGCCTATTTTCAAGCACAGGACCTTAGGAGGTGCAATAGTGTAGGAGGCCAGGGAGTGTTGAAAAGGCAATGTTTTAAGTCTCACATTTTCTATGTGTAAGACAAAACAACTACAAATGTGTTGTTTAAAATATATTCACCTAATACAAAAATAATTTGGCTTGTGTTAACATTTGCAGCAATAAACTTAGGTATTATGTTAACAAGAGATTGCAAAAAAAGTGTTGGATCTCCATTTTTTATTTATTTTTTAAGCTAGATTTAATTTCAGTTATCTATTGCATTTTATCAAAGCATATTACATAATTTACAAATTCATCACACCAGTCACACCATGCAAGATTGAATTGGCCTTTAAAACAGCTCAGAATATATGAATAGTTAAGAAAAGGTAGCCAAAAGGGCAAAATGGTCTCATGCTGATGATTAATCTGTTTTTTTAATGAATGAAATGAGGTGAGCGACTACACGAACATGAATCTGTGCTTGTGCTCATAGTTCACTCTAGTGGTGGACATCACTTGCACCTCCTCTTAGCGGTTATACAATGTGCACTCACCTGTTAGCTGCATGCACGGGTTCCCGAGCACGGGAAGATTTGATCTGGTGTAACTATAAATAGACATAAGGCTTAGAATTGGAATAACTAATGAACCACACTGACTGAGCTGTTTCAGTACTATGCTGTATATGATAGTAGTAAAATCGCAGACATAGCACACGACTTTGGCCCCACTTCCACTTCAGTTCACCTCAATGGCTTAGGAGTGCGTGTGTAAAAGCAGAAGAGATGGTCTCCTCACCTGAATCCGAGTAACGTGGCCTGGCGAGGTCTCGGAAATAGTAGGTGAAATCCAGGCAGCTCTCGTTCGGCACTTCGCCCCTGGAACAAAGGTCTGATAGGAGTTCAAGTGCTTTTCGACAAATCTCGTCATCTTTGTCTCCAGGCATTTCCCTCCACCAGCATCCTTAAAAATGAAGAGTCTCGTGATTCACCAGCGCGTCCCCTTTACAGTTTCCTATTACAATACTATGCTGGCACGGGAGCACTTATCCAGAGGCACGCCTACCCAAACGATCCAACCGACAGCTACAGTGAATTACGATACTGAAAGTGCCTCATGAAATAAAACCCACTTGACAAATAAATAGAATATTTTGACTTAGTTTTGGGTTATGTCAGCGCTTTCACTCCGCTTGCCTGATTGAGAGCCACCGGTTGAATCCACGCGTGGTCACTGCGGCGTCGTGCGCTTTCCATGGTGCTGAAAGACTATGCGCGCACACGCGTTGCAAAGCCGGACTTTCGCTACTGTGAATTCCCGCAGGCGGCCAGTCAACTCTCTCTCTCTCTCTCTATCTCTCTCTCTCTCTCTCTCTCTCTCTCTCTCTCTCTCTCTCTCTCTCTCTCTCTCTCTCTCTGTCTCTCTCTCTATCCTTGGTCACGCGCATTCAAGCACCTAAGAAAGTTGAATACAGCACACAAAAGGAAAGCAAAGGACGCCCAATTCTACACTGCCAATTCTGGCGCGATTTTACGTGGGTGCACGCGTCCAATCAGATGAGCTTGAAGGTTCTCATGTGCTACCGCTGAAGAAGAAGAACGTTTTCACTCTGGGACAATTTCACATGCAAAGTAGCTGTGAGGCTAATAGTAAAATGTCTATCTGACTTCAAGTTGCGTAAATGTAGTGTCAGATTTTAGATGTGCACCATATTACATAACAAATATCCCTCTGTGATCACTGTAGTGAGAGCTTCAGTGACAACCTTCTTTTCTTTTTTTCATCTCCCTGTGGGCCAAATATTGATCATCTTCAACAATCCCTTTGTTCTTTTACATTATGTGGGTGGCTTCTGGATGTACCATCAAAAATGTTCTCATGGGACCCTGCAGCAGTAAATCAAATACATGTAAGAGTGACCTACCATTAACTCTTTTTATCATCATCAGTCCAAATTTTGATGAAGGCACCAATTATATTCTCAGTTGGATGTGTCAAATCATGACATTACACACATTGAGATGGAGACAGATTTGTTTAAATTCGATCATCTTGATGACTTGATGAAATTTTGATAAATAAATACTCTTACATGGTATAGTTAGAATATATATATATAGTGCTCTCTCTCTCTCTCTCTCTCTCTCTCTCTCTCTCTCTCTCTCTCTCTATCTATATATATATATATATATATATATATATATATATATATATATATATATATATATATATGTATATATGTGTGTGTATGTGTGTGTGTGTGTGTGCAAAAAAATGTAAATAATGTATTATTGTGCTGATAGAAACAGGGACAGAAGTGGCATGCATCACTGAGGACAAGTATGCTAAGTAAACCTATTAACTATTTCCTTCTTATGTCACTAATGAGAGGTCAGTGGACACAGACAGTCTAGATACACACAGAAGGTTAACCAGATTTTTGGCAAGAACCCATAAAATCCCATCTATTAAATAACTGGCACAATTGCAAGAGATATTAAATGCTGACTCCATTGTCTTTAGTGAACAAATGATGTGTTTTTGCATCTATGATTGTAAACCATTTCGCACGGCAGTAAGCGGTAAGTCAGCTTTCTTGGTGTCCATGGCAACAGTTAAAAGACAGAAGGCCCCCTTCACCCATTTTTCTTCAACTCTTCTTCTGTCAGCCTCTCCTCTCGGCACAATCTTCTCACACACACGCACCCTTCCCCCACTAAACTTATAAGGATTCTCTCCTCTAATTATTGGAACCTGTCTGCCTCTATTCCCTTATCAGGGCATTAGTTCTGCTTGAGGTTAAAAGACAAACACTACAGGATTATAAAATATCCACAATAATGCAGGCCCTAGCCTTGGTTTCCACCCTAATACAATCAAATTCAATCTTGTTATGCCATTGATGCAGATATTAAAGATGTGTTTTTTTTTTGTCTGTTTGTTGTTGTTTTTTTTTATATAATTTTGTAACAATATTCCATTGCTACTCTCTGGAGATTCTGAAAACTGAGCTGAGTTATTATATTGTAGGTAATTTGAATATGAAATGCATTGTTTTATCATTTCAAATCATTGTTTTGAAGCAACAAATGTGAAGTTTTTTTGCTCTTTAAATCAAACCAAGAATCTAGTTTTCCTGAGAAGCTGCACAAGGATGACAGGAGGGCGCGCAAGATGAAATTCTCCAGTCATTGCTCTTTCGCTGCTCTTTCTCTGCCTCAACATGTTTCTCCAACTTATATAAAGAAACATACACATAGGATATTTCTGTGTCTGGGAGATATATTGTGTGCAATGGTGAGATGTGGTAAAAAGAAAAAAACAATTGCATCTGAAGGGGGAGGGGGTTGTAGAATAAGAAACTGTAGACAGAAAACACTCACAATATCAAAACACTGGATTCATCCTCAAGAATACATCAACTTGTCACTGCAATGTTACCAATGCAGGCAAAGGGAGACTGGCTTCAATATTGTGTTAGAAGCAGAGAAAACTGACATGTGGATTTCACCTTTTTGACTTGACTTGGCATGTACTGGTCATATTTTACCCAAAGAAGGAACAACAAAGACTGACAGGGATGCAGATGAGTAGTGATCAGGTCCAAGACATACAATGTAGCTTAAAGGACCTATATTACATTATTTTCTGATGTATGTTATAATGTTGTTCCCTCATCAACAACATACTCAGAGTTGTGGAGTTGTGTTTTGTTTCATTCACACATGTTTAACACAGAAATCATGCATATTTATAGCCTGATTCATCAGCTGGTTTCAATTCGTGGAAACTGTCTGATGTAGCAGCATTAGAATTCGGTTGCTCGACAGTAGGCAGGTACTTTTTTAAAATTTAACCAATCGCTACTATTTGGTCATGACATATGTAAGGCACCGCTAATGGGGCTAGTATATTAAGCTTTTCCCAAATCTCATAGGAAGAAGGGTAATAATGTCTTTCTCCTTGATAAAATTCACCAAACATTCTCTTTGTTCAGGCTTTAAATCACTGATCTTAGGAATCGTTGCCAACACAGAATGTATGTCTCTTCGCTGATTGGTTGGTGCCTGGACTCGCACTTCCGGAGTTCTTGCAATGTGTATTTCGATTCCAGACCTAGTTACTGGAGAGAAATGAAATTGAGTGGAGACACTAGGTGGCACCAGCCTGGCTAGCATATTTATGATGTGCTCAGAACACACTTATACCTTTTGATTTCATGTGGCAATACAGGAAGTGCTCTACAATGTTTTTAAACTCCATACACTTTAACTAGAATCATTTGGATAATTTCAGATCTGGAATTTCCAATCTTTGCTGAACAAAAGGTAAAAGGTAGCTGTTAACTGGAAAACTACTGCTTAATGGCATCACAAAGTGTAAGAGAGCATTTTGAACTTTATAGATAAACAGATTAATGATAAACCACAACTCCAGATATGTTTTTGATCAGGTAACAAGATTCTAAAATGGCTTAAAGTGTACAAGAGCCAATTTAGCATAATATAGGACTTTAAATTGTTGATAAAGTTACTAAATATTTCAGTATTCAATATTTCAGAGAGTGCTCTAAATTTTATTACATATGATGCTACTGAAAACTGGTTTTAAAATGTTTTCACCCTCATATAATTGGCTAAAATATCTCGTTAGAATTCCCACTGAACAGAGAGAAGGATTTGACAAGCATGATGAAGTTTTGGAAAACACTACACACAACACAACAGTGTTGTGCCCATAATTAGAAACCCCTAATATTGCAATTCAGCAATTGATCGAACCATATTAATCAGCTTCATATAAATTTTAAACAACAACATATAATCATATCATATTATCATACAACTGCAATCTATATATTGTATGTGTATTGTTTATTTCCTTTATTCATCCACTTCTTGAGAATGTTCCCTGATTGGAATAGGACGAAACAGAGTCTTTGATGTAACTCTCCGAAGTCCCATCAGTCTGACAGGACAGATGGAGATAAGCAGGAATGATCACAGATAAGCCATAAATGGTTGTACAAATGTACCCAGGGCCCCAAGGAATCTCAGAACAAGCAATCCAGCTGTGACAGAGAAATGGAGACAGTCCATACCATCGTTTTCATGTGATTTACTGTGATGCACCACCTCGTGACTACAAATGAATATGCTATGTAATTTTAGTTGAGTCAATAGCTTTTATGTCCAATTTTGAAATATGTAGTGTTGCAAAGTGTGGTGCATTGATTCCATTGTAGTGATAAGGTAAGTGGATTTGTAACCACAAAGACTACATAATAATCACTGCAAAGGCTGACTGTTTAGTCATCTCATAAACTACTGCATGGTTTTACAAAATAATAAATGTTGTTTTATGATATAATACATGTTTTACTTTCCCAAGAATTTAAAGTTCTGGCACATGTAGTAATGCAGTCCGCAGAATAATTTTATTCATTCCTGGAGTTATTTTTTTTAAAAATTTTGAAGACAAACAAGCAGGAAGACAGCGGATTAGACACAGAAAACATCTGCTGATTAAAACCCGCCATTGATTTTCTCAAATGAACAGATGATCTATGCAAAGTTCATTCAAGTGGAGTAGAGCCATAGAACTCTTCATAATATCCAAAGTGTAACTAGTGATGTGTGGGAAGAGCTAAAAATAGTACAGGCCATTTTCTGCGGCCAGAGAAAATTGGATTAAATAGAATTTGATTGTAGATATTACTCTCTCAGCTTCATGTTTAGAATTCCATTAAGAAGCAGTTATGCATGAAATGTGTGTACTTTTAGATTCACATCTTCAAATCATTTCCTTCATCTTATCTTACACAGGTTTAATTATATGGTTGAATATCATTTGTCATTAAATTCTGCTCTGTACGTGTGTGAGTGATTGTGCACAGACACTTTTAGTTAAGTCTTTATCATATGGCAACAATAAAGTGTGAACGCATGCAAGGTATATTATACTTTCTAGAGTAATTGAATTTGATGTAAAGGAGGCACTGTTTTTGCCATATGGGGAAGTGTATGATTTATTTTTTGAACCAAGAGCTACAGTGCAGCACCCAAAGACCTTGTTCCCCTTAAGGTAGGAATTTTGTCCAGACTGCCTATAAAGGATTAGCTAGACGTTTGAGGGTCTATTAAATAAAGACTACAAAAAATAAAATAAATTATTTAATAAAAAATAAAAAAACTTTTCAGAATGAATAAATAATTATTTTAGATGTATTGAATGACATGTGAAAACTGAAATTGAAAAACTGTAATTTTATGAAAAATTCTGCACAATATATCTTTACCATTGTGAGAAAACTCAGGGCTTTATAATATGTGCAGGTTTAGGATGTGTAGACATGTGTCTCTCCACATGTGTGAATGGCACACGGCTGCCTGGGGACTGTGTGGCATTGCTCTGTGAAAGCATGTGTTGCCTCGGGGAGGGCACACTCAGGAAGAGGTTAACACCTGCTAAACCTGCAGAGCCCAGTGGGAGGGCACACCTATAAAACACATGGACTGACACAGATTCAGATGTGTATTCTGGTCTTAGTTATTGCCACTAATTACTTTTTTTAATATAGGAAAGCGCTATATATTTTAATTAAGCTTAGAATGTATATGAAAAATCAATCAGATTCTGCAGTAGTAGTTTAGAATTTTAGATTCCTTCTCATATTCATGAACAAAAACCTTCCCTGTTAGTTTTTCATACATGGGTGAAAAAATGCATAGCACAGTCAGTTGGCCAATGTCCAAAAGCTTTTTTAATTAACAAAATAACGTTTCCGCAAAAAAGCCTTCATCAGATATTTTTCTTGTCTTGGACCACACGCTTTTTCATACTTAACATCACATTGCATGGAAGACCTTGGCAGAGGTCTGCTCTCTGATAACTATAGTTTTCAGTATTATACACATACACTCTATGCTCTTGTACTGTATTTGCTTTGATTATTGTAGAATGAACAAAGATAAATCGTAAGGTTTTATGTACCATAAAAATAACCATACAATACAGGGATCACCCAATCTGTTGCTCAGAGAGGATATGTCCAATATCTCTTCGTAAAGTATGGTATAAGTGTGTGGTTTTGAACAGCCAGGCAAATAAAGACCTATATGTACAATGCATTGTATGCAAGATATGTGCTATGTTTAATTGATTATGTTTGAGAGGGGCATTTTTTTACCTGTTGCTAGTGATGAATGGGATCCATAGCTCACTCACCCTTCTGATCAGCAGATGTGTCTGAGTGAGACGGCTCTATCAGTGGAGTCTGGGGAATAGAGTATGTGTGTGAAAGCATGGAGCCATCCCTGCCTTTGTGTTAATGTGTATACTTACACATACTGTATAATGCATGTTTCTGCGGGGCCTACCAGGGGACATTAAGCCATCTCCTGCCTGCCCCTTTAGCTGTGTGTGTCAGTAATTATTTATCAGATGGAACATATTTGTGGCTGGATGTATGAATGCCCTGGGGTTGTAAGATAAGGGCAACAGGAATACCCATACTAAAAATTAACATATATTTATTTACTAAAAAACTGTAAGCATTATTTTACTGTGAACCTATTCTTTATTTTAATCAATTTCTTTATTCATTCATACATCTAAAATTACAACAGATGCCCACCAACCAAACATGTATTATAGACTCTGGTCTCATATCTACTGACACTGTGTCATCTGTCCCATCAGTTTTGAGATCTAACCAGATTGAAAATCACTGAAGCACTTTTTTTTTTTGTCATTCTTGTGTGTTGAAGATCAGTTCAAACACTGCACCAAACCATCTCCTCTAGCAGTCTATCTGGAAAGCTGGAGATGATGACACAACCCCTCCTCAACCCCATCTTCTTCTGCCCCCCAAGCACCCCACCCCCACGGACTCGGTTGCTGTGGTAACCATGCAGCAAGTACCTCCAAGCTCTTACGTCTTTTGGTTATGGTTGTCCGTTACCATTCTTGGGTATAGGGGGATTGATCACAGTGACACTTGAGGTGGCACCTACCCTCAGCTGCTGGATATGAGCAGTCAACAGGTTTCCAGCATAACAGACAGGAAAAGCATCTCAAAGCTTCCAATGTGGATAGGATTTGAACTATTTTATCATCAATGTGTTAAGTAATTGTGATTTCTCATCTGAATAGTGGGCATCACATTAAAATATTGTCCCTTAGTAAACTATTCACATGGCATGAATAAGCATTAGTACATTTGTAATAGCATTCACAAACTGCTTGTTATGTAGTTGTCAGTTACCAAGAGGTTGGTTTGGTTCAAGCCATTATTAAATATGCTTTTAAAAGACAATATGCATGCATTTACTTGGCTGTGTTAAATGTTTATCATATGTTTTTTGTAGCACTCTTTTCCAAAGCATGAATTAATGATGATCATAATTTAAAGCTACAATATACAGTTGATCAATAGCATATAAGAATATGTTTGAGCATGTGTTGCTGTATGGGGTTTTGTATCTGGTTAAGGTTAGGAAGGTTTGGACTTGTCTTTCTAATGTAAATGCTCATAAACATATAACTAATCCTTCATCATCTTTTAGAGCAGTCAGTACTGACTGATGAGAGAATGTAGATATTGATTGCAAATATGGTTTCAGCAAAACAACAGAGATATATGTTTGTACACAAATCGGGCTATGAGTGTAAAGACATGCTGGTGCATAATCCATAAATAGCTCTATTAGGCAGGGATTTTTTTAAAACAAACAATATAAAGAGTCACTGCATGAAATTTCAAACAAGACAATTAAAGGTGTTTTCACAAGAAACAAGAAAGTTGCACATACTGAAATGATGGCTTTTGAACACATTCACAGGAACTTGTTTATATACAGAAACAAAATGGTCTCATAATATACATTTTGAGCAAATAATGATTCCTTTAGCAGCATGTATCAGTGTTCTTAGTTCTCGTGTAGGTGCCCCTGTAGGAGTACCAGTTGGAGTTAAATGCCAGTACAAACCCATGGCATGTGGGTGACAGTACTGAGCTGAATGTGTACACGTTCTATAACTGTGCAGCAGACATTTACATTACGGACACCGAACAATCTCCTTTGGGAGTGACAGTCCATCGATCCCATGTCTTCTCCTTATGGCATGGGAATCAATATAGGCTAGAGTATGGGGCTTTTATGAATACACTGACATGTATGGCAAGCACTTATTAAATGTTAAAGCAAGATGTATACACTGTATATGCCTTTACAATATCATTTTGCTTATAATTCACACAATTCCAAACAACACAGCTCTCTGTCAAAGCTTTACAATCTCTAGAAGGAAATGAACCAATGCTGGTTCTACATAGTCATCAATGCCAAAAGATTATTGGGTTCTTGGCCCAATATTGACCTTTCAGAAATTACAACTCTTCTTTACTGTGCAGCACTTAAACTGCATAGAAAAAAAAGGTTTCTATTTCCGCCTGGCTCTGTCATGGAGAGGTAGAGAATAGGTAAGCTAAGAAAGACAAATGAATTAGATGCACAAATGTAGTATAATAAAAACTCCAAGTTTCCCATTTAGTAATAACGATCTTTTTTATCTCTCCTTGTCTTAGAGTTATTTGCTCAAGGCCATTACATAATTCTGTTTTGTTCATAATCCTGATCTGGGCATTTTTTCATCCATAAACAGTTACCCCACTTATCCATGACATTGTAGTATTCAACCATCAACATAGATAAAGGCTCAGTCCTAGGTTTATCCTTGTGTGGTGAAAAAATTACATCATATTTCATAAACAGAGACATAGAAATCCAAAGGGAACAGGGTTTGATTATGTCTAATTATATGTTCTTTTCATTGTGTCTGTCTTTATTTAATTCAAACCAGTCTGCAGGAGGAATAAACACATTTTTGTATCTTTTCTGTACCACCACACAGTTTTGCAGTTTGCACACCCACCTATGGATAGCCCAACGAACAACAAACAAGCCACCTAATCACTATTCACAAGCAGCAGGCGAAGGGGAGGAACGTTCATAACAAGAGACGCTAATTAGACTAAGAGTGGCTTATGAGAAAGGCCTTAAAGAAAAGCTTCTAAACAGAAAGGAGTTAATTACTGATGTAAAAAGATATGGCTGCTATTGTGTATCAGTAAACATATGATATTTTCCAGACTAAGACTTTTTTAATTATATCTAATGCAATGCACTGCGACACTCTCACTTTGCACCTCCAGTTTTAATGTAATTTAAGCCAAGGTCAAGAAATGTTATTAGCGTAGGCACTAGGTATGATAGTAGTGCTTTAATATAAAATTCTAATTGTATAATATGTTCTTAATTATTATGTATTATCCAGTCCAATTCTTTTATGCATGCTAAAATATTCCCTTTTATTTTCTTCCTAAATGGAGCTAATGGATATACCCAATTATGCTATATAAAATGACAGCTCCTTTGTATTGTTAAGGCAATTTTAGATGTAACTTTTTGCTTGATTTGGGGAGTGATATAAAACAAACAGTTACCTGGACTGATGGGGGAAGTAATATTATTTAGCTTTTTCTTAACTGTGGCACTTCATGGACATCCTACAAGAGGAGGTACCTTAATAAACAAAAGTGGCCTAATGTTAAACAAGATGGGCTGTTTGACTTTATAGACTAAACTGATGTTAACCTCAGCTGAACGCTCTCCAGCCTCATGTCTCTCCTGTTTAAGTATGGGTCCACGGCTTCATTAAGAAATCACAGGTCTCTCCTTCAAAGATCTTTGCCTGAATTAAGACAGATATTGGTCATGATGAGCAGTAGACTAAGGCTGAATTTTTACACTGGTAGTGACACATCCTCATTCAGCCGAACAATTACTTTAATATATCACTGAATAATGGCAAAATGGCAAATGTTCAACATTCTGTAAAGGAGAAGGGAAAATCTGTCCTATAACCTTTTTTCTAAACATTATGATGCAGATGTGGTCTGATCACAACTGAAATATTTATCAGAATCGAACTGTTAAAATGAATTAACCTTCTGGTCATAACCTTAATTATACACCTAAACTGCTACTGCACTATCTATTTCACATACCTGTTTTTGTAGTTAAATTTTGTATATTATTTTGCATTAGTACTTGAATCTCCTAAAATCTGCATTTGGTGTAGCAGTCATCTCTTGAAGCTTTACATGAGTGCTGCAGAATGACAGTCAATTTTAGATTACTGCTGCTGTGAATTCCTGCAAACTGCGTTTCCCCAGCAACAGGAAGACAACATGGCAGGAAAATCGCCTTGTGCTCTCACTGAGAAGAGCCTCTCCAAGCACCAGTAAAGGAGAGTAAAGTAAGGAATGAAAAACTGTTCAAATGATCCATGCATACAGCTAAAGCCCCATGATGAGGCTTTACTGGTTGGGCTGGGATTACGCAACTGGAGAGGTAGATTTTCTCTATACTACTAATTGTTGAAAACAGACTGACTATGGAACCAGACAGCACAATGTTTCTAGTCTTAAACCATACAGATTTCCAGCCAGGCCATTGATCCGTAGCCTACTCTATAAATTTGTAGAGAAATGTTCTTGCTATACCGTTGTAGTTTCATTGATTTTTACACTGAAAATTATTAGATTATGAAACCCTATATTTCCTTTGTCTCTCTGTCCAGGCTGCTGATTTGCCTTATGTGAAGGTATGCAGTGTTATGTCAGGATGAATTGGCTGTATTGTTTTGTTATTTGATGTCAATTAATAGATTAGGCTTGTCTCATCTGACAAAAGAGCAAATTGAGCGTGCTTTTCCTATCAATCAACCACTGTAGCCTTGATATCCCCTTCAAACGCTTTCCTTGTCGTTCTAATTTTCCTCTTTTCATGCATGAGTGACTACACAATGCAGAGTACCCAACAACAAAAAGAAAGAAAAAAAAGAGAATCTTAAATAGGCAAGTGTTTTGGTGACAAATAATTGCTGAAAGTGTTGAGTGCAGCAGATGAGATGACAGCCTGTCACGTTGTTAGACAGATGCTAAATCAGCTTGGCCAGGTCTATGATATGTACCATGCACAAAACATTGGCAGATGTGTTTTCATCATTATGTTTCAGTGTTTCATGTTCTGCTGATGAGGTGGGCTTTGTCCGTGTGTACATTATAGCCACAACAGATCATTATGTGCCATCATTAGGGGCTTAGCATATCACTTCATTATTATAGTGTAATGTTTTGACTATCACTGAGAGCAATCCCATTTACTCTTAAATTCACAATTTGCTAATCTACTGACATAATATTATCATTTCAGTTACAGTAAAGCAAATGTCAAATATTGGCAAATACTGTAGATGCCATGTACTGAATAGTGTGTTGTCACAAATATGTCATACTTTTGTGCAAGTAATCATTGAAGGTAAAATAAATATGTATTATAATATTTGCAACAGTACATGCATTTATTTTTCAAAACTTATAGTAACCCTTTAAAATCTGTGATTTTGAAGTAGGTACTAAGGATGGCTTGCCCAAGACCACACTGACTATGTGCTTTGAAACCATGTATTGCATTTTTTATTGTAATAACCACAAAAGATTTGTTTCTATTTGTATGTCGTAATAGACTGAGACACAATTCTTTTCCATTTTTAAACTGAGCTGTCTTGACTCTCTTTTTAAAATTTAAATTTGACATGTTTTAGAAATGCATAAATTGCACAAAAAGGTTGTAGAGTTGTGTTTTTTACATGAAGAGATTGTACTAGAGAAGAGTTATCATAATAATATTCATGACAGACCAGTGAGAAAGTCATTATAACATCACACAGACATGTTATACCTTCATCTCTGAATGGACAATTACTGATGGGGCAAGAAAAAAAAAAAAGAAAAGAAAGAACCAATTGTGCACCATTACTGGATGAGTACTAACTGAAGCTATTATAATTCTAAAAGCTGATATCTTTTATTTTTCACATTGGTATATCCTGTCCGAACTTGATACATTAGCATTGTCCAAAACAATTAACTTAGTATGCAACCTGAGCCTGTTAAGTGTGTAGGCTTGCCCCTTGTGTGCATGTGTTGGCATGGAAACACCAGAAGCATTGTGATGTGTATTGAATTTTTCACCTCTGTCCCTGGAGTAACACCATGAGGAAGGCATGACATCTGCCCATCCCCCACCCACTACACCCATCCAGATGTGCACAGACAGGGGCATAGTCCTCACCACAAACTTACACTGTTTTGTGACCAGTTCAAACCTAAAAATATGAATTTCATAGTCTTATTTGTTTAAAGGCTGAAGAAAAGTCATAAAGGTGAATTGATGAACCGTGTTATCTGTACATATGTAACACATGTATCCCAAGTAGCAGGTTAGTGCATTTATATTTGTATAATAACTAACAATTGGGTGATTTATTTAGATTTATACATGAAAATGTATATTTAGATAGTTCATTTTCCAAGAAGGAAATGTAGCAAAGACCAGGCTTTATCCCCATCTAGTGACCATCTGCCACTATTACATCTTCCAGACCATAAAATTGCTCACATCCTTACTTGTACTACATCTAGCATCTCACTGGGGTAGAAAATATTCCCTTAACAAAATGTATGCGTGACTAAAATAAATGAATAAGAGATGGAAGAAAAGTTGTCACATTTACTTTTATTGTAAAGGTGATATTCCAAAATATTAATATGTTACAGCAACAGAGAAGAAAGTGGGGACATCTAGAAAACAGCTACACAAGACTTTGGTAAGAATCTTCGGACACATTCTTATATATATAAAAAAAATGCACAAACTAGTAATGGGAGAAATCATACAGATAGTTCAGTTGTGGTGCTTTTATATACAACATTGCAACATTGGAGCTGGAGAAAAAAAGTTGCCTGGGTTTTCTTAGTTCTAGAAACAAAGCATAGAAAATCCTGGGATGGCTCTGCACCTGTGCTTTAGCTTTGGGTGTACCTTACAAAGATGTCACTTTTTACATATGGCAGAGTAAAACATTGCAGTCTGTGTATCACGGCTTTGAGTAAGGGCGGGACCTGTTTTTCTGTTTAAACCTGATTCCTATGAACCTCCAATACAGTTTCTTCTCTCACACGATTTATATTTGGGCGTATTAGTTTAAAATACATCCCTGCTCAGTCTTGCATTGAGCACATGTATGACGGCATGTCAGTATTGCTGGGCACTGTCCCCTCACATTTGTAGTCCACGTGTGCCCCCTTCTAGCATGGGTGCACATTGCATGCCCGGATCTCCTTCCTGTCCTTGCAGCTGGACAGCTGAGCACTCTTGGACTTCTGTTTTACCGTCATCAGTCGCTCTTGAATACCTCCACCACAAAGTTTGGTGCATTCTGTCCAACTTGACCATGGCCTCATTCTGCATCCTATAGAACATTAACAGATAAATTGGCAACTTTGTTGTTATCTAGAACTTCTTTAATTGCAATTTACACTTATTTGAAACAAACAAGTTTTGAACAGACAATTGTCTAATGTATAGAGCTTGGGAGCAAATCGTAAATTGATTTGTCACTAAATAATATAACTTCTGAATGAAGTTCAGCATCTTAATAAATGTAAAATTAGGCCAACAGAAAATTCTGTATGTGATTATGATTCGATCAATCAACAATGACCTAAAAAAGAAGAGAAAAAAGTAATATTCCTGGAACAGACCTGGGTGCTCAGCTGCCCCCTCAGAGCGGCCTTGCTTGCTTCTTCTCTTCTCTCGCTGTTCTCTCCGTCTCTTCCTCTCATCACTGCTGGCCTGTCCGCGGGTGCATTTCCGGACTTTACACTTCTTTCTCTGAATGATCTCAGGACAGGCGTTCCCCCCAAACTGTGGCTCCATGATCACCATCCGAGTCCTGATGGTGTGGCCCTTTCCACAAGACTTGTTACACTCTGACCATTCACTCCACTCTGTCATGATGCAGTCAATGGCTGAAGAAAAGTATTTTTTTTATTATTACTTGTGAACAGTGTTGAAAGGAATACTTAGAAATTTTATTTATTTATAGAATAGAGAATATCTGCATTACGAGGTATTGTGTAATGTATTTAATTTCATAGTGAGTAGAGTAGAGTACTTCATTTTAAATATTTAACATACTTAGGGTTTAAGTTGCTTTATATTATAGTGTAAAAATGTGACATAGAGTTATAAAGACTTTGTTGCTTGTTGCATAGTTTGTTATACATTTATTTATCACTTGTTTGAGAAAAGTTTTCTATTTTTCTCACTAATGCCATACAGTTTGACACCTGAATTGTATGATCAAGAACCACTATGGATTCCTTTCACAACAAGCTGTGCTGAGCTTTTTTCCAACAGAGATGGATGTGAGCAGGCTCACTTACGACACTCTGGGAGCATGCACTTCTCCACCTGCTCCAGCTCCTCAGTGCAGTCCCCCAGCTCCACAGGAGACTTGAGCATGCGCTGCCGAGTCCTCTGGCCCTTCCCACATGTCACACTGCAATCGCTCCACTCCGACCAGGGAGACAGCAGACAGGGGATGGTGTCTGTACAGAGAACTCATCAGAACTACGTCGGTGATAACTGGATTAGAAAATACTCACAACATTTGGTAGCATTTGAGTCGTTGTGTTTGTCATTAATTAAACTGCAGACTCATGCTGGGCAACGGTCTGTCTGACTGCAATATACTCATTCTCCAAACAATTGTCAGTGTCAGATCAGTGCATTTCAAATTGTGTATACAAATATTTCTAATATTTGCTTGAAGGTGCATTACAAAACAAAGCTTTTCCTGGAATGTTCCACACTATGGCATAATCTTGAATTTGCAGGTGTTTGTTTGTTTGTTTTTATAATTTTTTTTAATACATTGAAAAGCATGCATTCTGTAGATGGTGCAAGCTCTACAAGAAAAATTACAAGTGCACCTTTAAGTTACATTCCTTGTTTAAAACCAGAAATTGGTATCTTCACAGCCAATGCTGAAACCGATTGTTTAGAATCCAGAGCAACCGATAGCTGATAAGCTCTGCCAATATTTCTGGGCCAATGGTTAGGGCAGATTTTGATTATTTTCCTCAATTTCTGTAATTTAAATTTACTGCAAATTCACACACAGCCTCTTTTTACCACAGACTCATAAGAGAGCTGTGTTGTGTTATGGCATTTTGTACAGTTTTCTGTTCATATTAAAGTGTTAAAATAAAGCTTTGTTTGTATTTTTAGGCAGCATATCAACCAAAACAAAATATCCAGCCTAGGGATTTAAGGTTGATAGTCGATATGCTAAAGAGTCCAAATATCTAATAGTCCAATATATCAACAAACCAATACTACTATTCAAACTAGAGTTGTAGCTGTGTATTCCTGTTTTAGATCTATTTTAGCCCTATTTTAGCCCTATTAACAGAATAGTCCTGTTATAGACCTGGTTTAGACCTGGTTGTTATTGAAAAGCCAAATATTTTCTTAGATAGTGACGGTGTGAAAGGTTTAAAAAGCACTTGTGTCTAAAGACTTGGGTCTATGGGTGTGGATATGTTGTCTGTAATGCTGCTATACTCACGGCACTCAGGCATCATGCACTTCTCCCTCTCCAGCAGCTCAGTGTCACATATGGAGCCATCTGCAGGGTTCAGTGTGACAAAACGCTCCCTGCGCCTCATCCCATGACCACAAGTGGCGCTGCATGGGTCCCACTCACCCCACTCAGTCACCAGGCAACTGCTAGGAGCTAAAAGAATCAAAGAAGTAACATGACTGTTAACTTTTCATTACATCTATGTACTTTGTGTGGCTGTAAATGTCTGAACTCACAGCATTCCTCATTGACCACACAGTTCTCCGTCTCCTCGGTAGGAAGGGTACAAACTGAACCATCATCTGGAAACTGTTTGACGTAACGCTCTCGCGACCGAGTTCCCATGCCACAGGACAGGCTACATGGAGACCAGGTGATCCACTCTGACATCATACACGTGGAGGCATCTGCACACAGGGAGAGGCTCTTGCATACACATTCACAGGAAAACAGTTTTGTCAGCTCATCTAGATTCTGCTGACAATGGCACAAATACAGACATATAATTACTGTGTTTACAATGCAATGATTACCTGGCAGCTCTTGCTTAAACAAAACAAACTCAAAGGTGCAGACAAATGTTAGAAATGTACTGTTTATTTGTTTCTCTTTCAGAGATAAAAACTATAAATATTTTGAAATAGGGTTGAAGAGCAAATCTATCATGTTAGACCGAAAACATGGTCTTGTAACATGTATGCAGATACATTTAATTATGTGCCTGTACAAGCTCCTATGCATGGAAAATACGAGAAACCATAAGCAAGAGTCAGAAAAAAAAAAAAGAGAGAGAGAAAGAATCTAAAGTGTACATACCTTCATCACTACACCCAGGGCCCATACAGGGCTCAAAGTCCTGTGTATGTGGGCAGGGCACACTGCGGTCCAGCTGGGCCTTCAGCATCCTCTGCCTCATCCTCTTCCCCTTCTCACATGTGGCAGAACTACATGCTGACCATGGAGACCAGTTTGAGTAGATACATGTTTCAGGAGTGTCATCTGACAAAGCAAATGTGACATATATGTGATATATGTGACATATGTACATTTAATAAATCACTGACAGACTTCCGTATGTATGATGTACAATATAAAACCAATCCTCACCTTCTTCCTTTTCCTCCTGGGCGATATCTGCCACAATGTCATCCACATTGTCTGGTACAATGTTACACTGTTCCCCCTGTGAACACAGATTTCTTACATGAGTAAAATTTGAGAACCCCTTATTGTGTTATTGGGTTATTGTGTAACATGTAATTGTTTATCTCTACCACCAGAGGCCACTACAGCGCTGCTGCAATCTCTATCTTTCACGCTGTGTGTAATCACACAATGAGGAACAAATAAATGCTTTATTTTAGCCTCTTAGTACAATTACACTAAATGACGTGCATACAGTGGTAGAATATGATGTTTTAGAATATGGAGATAAATTGACATTTTCACATATCTGCATATCCACTTATAATCTGATACAATGTCCTTGAGTGCCTTTGCATATTTTCAAATTGTATGACCTATCATCATTGTCCCTTTTGTAATGGTAACAGACCTTTCTGGCAATTCTTTCCACTACCACTCTTGCCACAGGAGTGATAGCGCCCCCCTCAGGATCATAGAAAGGGCTTTGTGGATGATCAAGGCTGGTCAGAGGACGAATCTTGTCCTGAGGCGCAGTAGGCTTGTTGGGAGACTGAAAAAACAGATAGACACAGTGAAACTTTGGGATTACCAAAATAACACACTGCCAGCCAAAGTGACTGAGCAAAGTTGAGCAAAGCACAAAAGTCAGAGAGGACAGGTCACACAGTATACTGCTGAGTGGTTTTTATGGTAGAGGCTTAATTGTCAACAATAAAGGTCTGCCAGCATGGGGCTGATAGAACAGCTCTGCCACAGGCTGTCTGGCCTATACAGTCCAGTCTCCATGTCCACTGAGAGCACAGGACAGGAGGTCAGTGATTGTGAGGGAGGGGCAGAGGGGAGGGCAGTACTCTGATTAATTAAGACATAAAGACTTTATTCTTTACTGGAGGCTTAATGACTTTCTCTACCTTTGCAGCAGTCCTCTGCCTGTTAGTGGAAAATGTTAAGATAATAATGTGACAGCTGAAGCTTAGATTTAACCTAGCCCACCAGGGGTCTAGTTAAACACACATCTGTCCATCCATCCATTTTCGTCCGCTTATCCGGGGCCGGGTCGCGGGGGCAGTAGCCTAAGCAGGGACTCCCAGACTTCCCTCACCCCAGACACGTCCTCCAGCTCCTCCGGGGGGACCCCGAGGCGTTCCCAGGCCAGCCGAGAGACATAGTCCCTCCAGCGTGTCCTGGGTCTTCCCCGGGGCCTCCTCCCGGCGGGACATGCCCGGAACACCTCCCGAGGGAGGCGCCCAGGAGGCATCCGGAACAGATGCCCGAGCCACCTCAACTGGCTCCTCTCGACGTGGAGGAGCAGCGGCTCTACTCCGAGCTCCTCCCGCGTGACTGAGCTCCTCACCCTATCTCTAAGGGAGCGCCCAGCCACCCTGCGGAGGAAACCCATTTCGGCCGCTTGTCTCCGCGATCTCGTCCTTTCGGTCACTACCCAGAGCTCATGACCATGTGTAAACACACATCTGGCCTAAGCTATTTTGTGGAGTTTATTTAAAGCTCAAATTTGATTATCAAATTATTATCAAATCGTTTGCAGATATCAGTGGTCAGCTCTGGCTTTGCAGTTGACAGCCCATCTTTCTGGAGCAGTGGTTTGGTGAGGAGTTCTGGTTCAGGAAGAATACATTGCTTTTGTGTGTGTTAAATGGAAATGACCAAAGATAGATGTGGTAATCACAGGAGGACAGTGTAGAGCAGAATTTGTATGGTGATGACACTGAAGGGGAGAGTGAGAGCATGTGTAGAGACAGAGGTTTGATGACAGGGTCAGACTATGAGTGTGAAGAGCCAGCTGCAGAGAAGTGTGAGGAGAGGGGTTACTCAGAGGGCAGAGCACAGTCTGAGCTGTGTCAAAATGTCAATACATTTTCACAAGGCAGTATAAATATAAATAAAAGCAAAGAGAGTCCACAAACCACTGCTTTATAGTTTTTATCTCACAGCTGAGATCAGGTAGTTAAGTCCACTTTTTTAAGTCCTTTTATATATATATATATATATATATATATATATATATATATATATATATATATATATATATATATATATATATATATGTTTATTAAATTAGCATTATGTTAATTGGTGTAATTGGTGTAGAAGGCTCAACAGCAGTAAATCCAAGCAGTAATCCTAGACCAAAATCAAAAAGAAGATGGCCTGACCTCATATGTGACCCCACTGTCTGTGCCTGCATCCCATGGGATCAGATCCTGGACCACCTTCTGCACCCAGCCACAGTCTTTGGTGCACAGGTCCTCTGCAGACAGACCCACGTTCCAGTCTGGACTGGGCCCCAGCATGGTCAGGAAGGACATGAGGTGTCGTGTGCGATCCACTGAGAACTCAGCTGAGGGAGCAGCTCGTCTAAGGGACAAACATTAGATCCTACTTTGTAATGTAGGCACACAAGCAAGGTCTATGATTTTGTCTTAGACCCTTTTATACTTAAGTATTAATTATTTGTGTTGAAAGAGCAGTTTGAGGTCATCATCACAACTATAACAACTTACAATTGCTATAAAATATTCCGCAGTATAGTGCCCTGAGTGACCCTGCTCACTATAAGAGTGAATGTTTTTCAAGGCTTTTTATTAGAAATACCTGAAATATAGATCAGATTAATGGCAAACTGTGGAAAATTTCAGGCAAAGGAAGCAATAGCATCTCTATGGAGACAAGCAGGTGGTGGCCTCCTTTCTTCAAGTTAGTGCATTTTTATTTATCCTGGTAGACCAATTTGGTTTTGTTTAAACTAACCCCAAAATATTTATAAACAGAACACATGGACATTTAGAAAAATCTTCATCATCAGTTAAGCACCATAATGCCATTTAACGAAGCCAAGAGGGACTTTATATCCATAATGTCAGATAGCATGTTTCTGAGGGGTGCACAGTCTGTCTGCAATTCCCTGAGCTCCCTCCTCTTATAAAACAGGGGGGGCAGGGTTCATCTCAGCAGCCACCTGTGCTCCACATTAAAATGCCAGGAATAGGCTAGAGAAATAGTAATCATTGTAGAACTTAGATTTTTCAATAACTTATAATGGCACTACAAAAAAAAACAACCTAAAAGACAAAAAAATAAAACAAGCTATTCGATTTTAAGGGGTAATATCCAGTGACATACAATAAAAAATAAAAAAAAAGGCATCAATTTGATTTGATTTTGAAGTGTATGGATATAAAATGCATTGTTTCTGCAGAATCACACTGTACTATAAAAGTGCAAAACACAAAAGAGCTGTGAATTCCCAAAATAAAACTTGGCTCATTAGCAGCTTTCTCTCATCAAACACCTCTCAATTTGGTGCCTCTGACAAACAGCACTTGTGTCTGCTAATCAAATGAACCCAGAGACCAGCAAAGGGCGTCCTTATTAAAGAGTCAACACTGTGAAAGTAGAAAGAGAAACTATATCTTATATGTGAGGTTGAGCAAAGATAGCTAAGATGAATGAGAATGGCTGGATCCACAAAAGGTCTGAGGGCAAAAATAACTTAACTTCATATATAAAGTCTGTGCCATTTGTTCTATGCAGAATTCTTTCAATATGACAAATCTTTGAGACCTTTTCTTAAGTGCAAATGCAGAAAAAGTCTGACATGTAAAACTCACCAGTTCTATTGAGCCTAGCAGCTACTTTCTGTGTGGGCAGCCTCTGACATTAAGGTAATTTAAATGTCATGGAAGTCGCTGTCTCAGGTAGAAAATGCTTTATGCAAGTTGCTGTTATAGTTTATTAGCTCACGTATTTAGAATATGGTGATGTTGAGGGCATTAAAAAGAATAGCAGCCTTTTGTTGAAAAATGTCAAAGGTACATTTTAAATATGTTGTGAAAGGCCCATATTACGCTATTTTCTGATCTATGTTATTTCCTCATCAAAAACATACTTGGAGTTGTGTTTTGTTACATTCACACACAAGTTCTTCTCTCAAACAGGAAACACAGTTAACCTCCTTTAGCCCTGGAATTGACAATCTCTACTTAGCTAAAGGTAAAATGTAGCTGTGAACAACTGCTTAATGACATCACAAGGTGGAACAGAGCATTTTGAGCTTGACAAATGTAAACAGAATAAAACTAATAACGCAAGATTACTCAGGACAATAGTCAATTTTGTGTATAGGACCTTTAAGTCAGCAGTCATGGTAAAGTGAGTTTTCATATTTGTTGTTTAATTGTAACCTCTCTTAGATATTAACGAGAAAAACATTCTGATTTGTGTTAAATTATGACATATTTACACAACATCTGCACAGCAATAAAAGAATTTCATTTATAATACTAAAACGGATAAGCCAGATGACAGCACAATTCTAACCACTAATCAAAAGTCTAATTTTCAGTGTTGTTTTTTCACAATCATTAGTGATGAGATTTAGAACATCATTACCAAGAAGTATTTCAGCAGTGTTTGTCCTCTGGTGTAGTAATCCAAATTACCCCTGCCTCCTTTCCTGCGTTGGGTATCTAAACCACAACGGAATTGCCCATATCCATTTATTTTGTGGGAGTTTTGGATTTAGTAGCGATGTAATGTGAGAACAAAGCGGGCTCTGGTCAGGCATTTCAATTACAAACTGGAGCTTAAAGTCATGGCCCTCACTGAGACCTCGGTTAGGAAAATATTACTATGCAAAGCTCTAGTGCACTGAAGTTGTTCTGTGGGAAATGAGCCAACATGCCTCTTGTTTTTCTCATGAATAAGAAATTAAATGTTATATATTGAAAGTAGCATCAGCATTTTGAAGTTCGTCTTTGGGGTGAGAGGGTGCTATGTACTTCAGATGTTCCCCGAAAGGTTCAATGTTGTTATTAATCCATTCAAGCAATTTATTCACTATATTTTTGTGCTTTCTGTTTGCAGTTCGTATCTAACACAATCCAAAAATAAGACTTGCAGACCCAGGATAAGTGAACATAAAAGCTCCTTACCTTTGTGGTGGTAGTGTTAAAAGCTCATACCAATTGAAAACAGCAGGATATAAAAGCTACTTACACATTCAGGGGCTGCCAGGCTGGCCACTGTGCTTTCATTTTGATCACAGTCAGGACGTCATCACCCTGAAAAACACAAAATGGACATATAAGCCAAGAAAGACGCAGAATCCAGCAGCTTTATTACATCCATCAGTGGTTAAACAAGAATGGTTAGGCACAATCAATAAGCTATTTCCACTTGAATTCAGGAAATCCATATGCTTGGTTGGATATGGATGTAGTCACAAAGGTTATTTTTTGTAAGTCAGAGTTCAGGTTAAGCCTTGTCTAGTCAAGCTTGATACATAATAAACAACATAAAAACGTAAAAGTGAAAATTCATGAATGTAACAATATTTGGTACTGCTACAGTATTTTAGAAATCAATAGACCAAAAATTGCAATATCTATTCAAAGAAATTGATCATCCTGTAAAAACAAAATAAAAACAAAAAATCATAATAGATAATATTTTGAGAAGCAGACTTTCATTCACTGTCATACAGCACCAAACAAGTTCTCCTAATTCATGGAACACAGCTGTGTCCATGGAACCAGATCATCTCACATCGAGACAGAAATCAGGTAAACTAGAATATTTGTTGTTGCAGTAAATACATTTAGGCTATGTTTGAAATTCTGTGAATAATGACTTAACCTAAAAGAAACATTTTAGACTGAGGGCTTTTATTTAATTTACCTTGATCTTTTTAATAATTTGTGTGGTTATATTTACCCAAATACAATGGCTACAATTATTTAAGTAACATAATTTCAACTGCAAACACAAACGTGTTTTCTTCAACCTGACATTTTCATAGAGGCATTTGTACTTTAAGCAGTTAGACTTTCTAAACTGAGTCCAACAATTTGAACAGGAATCTCAAATACAATCACAATGTTTTTCAGAAAAAAATCACAAATACATTTATCAGTTTTCTTTATGGGACTAACAAATACTAAGCCTTTTCCTTTGTGTTAAAATCAAGTTTTAATTTTTGTAAAGTGACATTCAACTACTAAATTCATAAACTGGGGTAATGCCTTGTAAGTGAATCATCTGCTATGGTTTAAACCTGCCGTCTCATTCTTGTATTTACCTCAGAAATCCTTCAGCGAAAAGATAAGATTATTATTCTTATTAATTAATTCTAAGCTTGTCTGGACATTATCTTAAACTGCTCCAGGGCATCTCTAAGTATATTCTTTTCATTTTTATCATCTTTTTATATATGACCTTAAAGGCATCAAGGCTGTGAATTTTTAAACTACTTAAAGAATAAGTCTAAACGTGTTAGGTTTTTATTTGGTAAAAAGTTCCAAAAGTTTTCAAGTGTATTGCTGATGAGTGTTACTTTTGTGTCAAATAGCAGATGTATTTATGTGGGTAAAAATGTCCCCTTCATGGTCCATGGGTGGTATGGTCTTTTTTGAGAAGCAGCCATTTTTCTTCCCGTCAGTTTGAAGATGTGCAATAGTATATTCAACCTGTACTTTCCAGGTTTCAGCATATTATCGTGTGTCAACTTTTCCCTCTCAGACACGCTAGCTCCTGGTGGCTTCTAATTGGACAACTTATGCCACTAATTAAAGCCTTCCCACTGGTGAAATTATTAAAAAGTTCAGCTTGGTTTTCATCATGCCAAAAGCAGGCAGGCAGAGAAAGACAGACGGACATTTTGAGATTACATATGCAGACCTGAACCACCACACGCCAGCTTAAATCTGCTACTCCCACTAATGATAGGGATGTCTAAAAGTGAACCCTATTAGCAGGAGAACATGGGCCAAATACACGCTCCTTACACAACCTGTCATTTCAGTGCTTCTAATTTAATACAGAGCAAAGACACGTTTCCATCACATACTCGGTATGTGACAGGCTCAAGATTAACCTTTCAGTTGTTGTGTTTTTACTGCATATCATTATCAGTTTTGGTGATAATGCGGAAACCTTATATTGCAGAATGGAACCTTTATATTAGAGTATTTACAGCATTTTGGCTTATACAAAATTAATGTATTCATTTTACTTTAATGGGACTATAGAGCCTCGATAGCAGTGCACTAAAGTCAAAGCTTGCCCATTTTATATTTTAAGTTTCTACTTGTAAGTATTTTACTGTCAAAAGTTTCATTATGATGGTCATTCAGCACCATGCCATTATAATGATCCATACCTGGGTAAACTGGAATTATTAACATAAATTGCCTTGTCTACTAAAAATAAAAATCGTTTAAAAAGCAAAACATACAATAACACATAATGTAATCTGGTTTTGTTCTCATTATATATGCAGGTCAGGTGAGCTTCCTGTCATTCATCACTGTCGGACCACAGCTCTGTACATCTGGCTACTGAACAAACTGAACTAAATGGGACCAAAACTCCTAATAACGCACACATCTGCTCTAAATCAATTACTGTAGCAGAATGTAATAAAACAGAGTGCGTTTGTCAAAGTCAACCCACCCATTCATCTCTTATTATTCAGTATGTAAGTGACTAAAGTTATTGTTTTTATTGTCTACTAAGATTGCAATCAGATGATCCTTTGTACAATATAAGTGAGAATATCCATCTAACAAGCTGTCAATAAACATTACGTTAAGCTCAGTCTCAGCTCATAGACCATGAAGTTATAATTAGTCTATAAGATTAGAAATGTGCCTTTACTGTCCAGTGGCTCTCTGTTCAGGGAAAGAATTGACCAGTCTCTTGGCTCATACTGAAGAGCCCAGCCATGAAATTGAGTCAAGGCAGGCCCAGGGTCTACACTTTAAAATACTGCTTTAACAAGATAATGCCCACATAGTGCACAGAGAAGCTTAGCAACCCATGCAACGATTAGCCACATCCATTACCAGGACAACAGTGCCACGTGCCCCTGCAGAGAGTCTAGCCTTTTAGGTCTTTCTTATATAAGTCCTACAGCAGCATAGTGGGGTTCAATACATCTGTGTAATTACATGCAGTGACCATAACAGGTTCCATACTGTGGCTCAAAATAAAATTGACCTCAGATCAAATGTACTTACATTTAAATGAGGTGTGTGGTAGATGTGGTTTACTTTACTTGAGTTTGTAAAAAAAAAAATGTTTTCTTGTCTTTTTATGCAGTCCAACCTAACAAGTGAAAGTACTTTTTGTGCTAATTTTCAGTTGTGGATAAATGCAAGGTTTTCATCGGGAAGGATCATGTAAAGCTGTTAACAGGAGAGACCTTCAATGTGGCAAGTACTGAGCATCAAAGCGAGGGATATAAAAGGGCAAACTGGTCAGTATAGGGAGAGGTTTAAACTCTCTATTTGTTTAATAATAAAGTATTGAGAGCACACAATACAGCTGCTGCCTTTGGTGTCTGTTGCAGTCAGTGTGAGTAAATGTGCTGGTCCATGTTTGTGTGGTCAGAGAGAGTGTGCCTATGCATGTCTCTGCACTGATAGTATTTGTGTTGATGTACTATCTGAGCCATGTGCTTGATTATATGCCTGCTCATGCATTAATGGCCTTCAAATGCCACCATGAGCTTAAACTGTGAATAAGAGGCCACACCTGTGCACTGGCTCTACACAAGTTACAGGCACAAGCACATGTCAGTAGGCTCTATTCATGCTTACGTCACAAAACCGGCAGGCGTTTGGAAACATGCGGATGACCACTTCCTTTGGGTTCTGTTGGCTGTAGTAACTGGGAAGACTGCAAAAATGGACCAGTTTTCATCATCTAGATGTTATTGTATTCTTTCTTTTTTACTTTTACAAATTGCCTATTAATTTCTGTATTATCATTTGTCTAATTTACTTAAAACTAGAAAAGCACTCAGAGAGCGCAGACCTCCGCCAAGGACTACCCCCATTTTTTATATAAATTGCGATAAAATCAGTCTTCTGGATCAGATCCGGATCAGCCTTTGGAATATGAAAGAGGATCCCATTGTCCATCCCTGAGTCAAATTTCATGGGGTTTGGTCAATAATTAACCGAGATATCGAGAAACAAAATTTTTGGCCCCATTTACCACAATGTTAACTAAAATTTCAAAGTGATCCAGAATCCAGGATTTCTTCCGGATCACCCCCAAAATGAAATCAGTTCTTCCTTTTCACATTTCCAACAAATCCTGAAAATTTCATCAAAATCGGTCCATAACTTTTTGAGTTATGTTGCTAAGAGACAAACAAAACAAACAAACAAACAGACAAACGCCGGCAAAAACATAACCTCTTTGGCGGAGGTAATTTTAAAAAAAGCATTCCCCTATATAGCTCAACAGTTATAATCAGCTGCCTGTAAGTGACACTGAAGGCATGATTAGAGTCACGTCCCCCATGGAAAGCTTTGGCATGTTGTGAAGACTGCTGCTGCCGAATCCATGGTTTTATCATACATGCCCAGTGTCTGTAACTACACTGGAAGCCGCATGTTTCCAACGTCTTCTGGTAAGTGTGAATGAGCCTATATGCACCCTGTGAGTGCACTGGAA
Organism: Boleophthalmus pectinirostris; assembly: GCF_026225935.1. Taxonomy (NCBI): domain Eukaryota; kingdom Metazoa; phylum Chordata; class Actinopteri; order Gobiiformes; family Gobiidae; genus Boleophthalmus; species Boleophthalmus pectinirostris. Next base: position 22,004,839 of record NW_026571140.1, read on the forward strand.
TGACTGAGTCTGATTCACTGTGCACACGGCTACACAAACACACTGTTCATGATTGGTTTTAGATTGCAGGTGGGAATATGCGCAGAAGAATGCGTTCACCAAAATATGGTGCATATAGGAGCCATTGGAACTCTATAGTTTTTCTTTTCTTCAAAGAAAGATGTCTCTCAGTCTCTGTTTTTACATTGTGTGTTAACATAAAAACATGACCAACAATGGGATTTAAATCACTGTCAATCTGGCTCAAATTTGCACTAAATGTGAAGGTAGAATCTAATTTGAATAGGTTAGATATTAATAGCATTTATTAAATTATTCCCCCCAATGAGTCCCACTTACCCCAATGTGTCCCACTCAAGCAAAGATAACATAGACTCTAAAACCGTTCAATAGAGTGTTTTGTGACAAAGAATTCACATGGTACACTTCACACAGTATCTAAAGGAGAATGGGCTCATACTGCATGAATAAAGATTTTCTAGTGTTGACAGGCTCAGGCTACCCTCATTTGCAATCCCCAGTCATCAGTTTGTTATTTGTATAATAGTCCGAAAACAGCACTTAAACTTGGATAGTGTTAGAAATGTTGTGTTGTTAAGATGCATCTACTGACTCCATAAACATAGACCTTTATAATAGACCACCTGAACCTCCTGTGTTTACTAGTGTTTAAAATCCATTTGAATGTTACAAAGGCGAAAAATTAACTTTGATAAGGTCCCTGAATGCATCTGCTGTTTATGAAATATTTATTCAATACTCTTTGGATTTAATTAAATAGTGATGATTATGATAATGTATGTCAGAGTTATTCACAACACAGGATTATGTAGAAGAGACAACAAAAGGTTCTCATCAGAAGAAGGAGGTCTGCACTTCCAGTTTTACGAAAAGAGTATATTTGATTGGTTTCTTGGTAACAACTACCAAATATTAGAGACACAATATTACTTTATATACGCTTGAGTAACAGCTGGGGATTTCGCCTTTTCGTGTCCCTCTGGAACACGGCAGCACCGAGCACATGCTGCCTAATCACCACGGCATAAAAAAGATCATTAGTGCTAATTGCCTTGCAAATTCCTTATTTCTCCAGTCTACTAATGTTATTATTTTCACTGAGTGCGCACTGGTGTAGCTGTGCTCTTCATTGATATTCTGCATCATCACTGCAAAGTGCCAATAAAAATGAGAGATTCAGTGTTGAGAACAAAAGTGACAGGGACGTAATGTTCTGAAGTAAACACATGACGTTCATTAATCGTTGGGCAGACACATTTCACCAAATAAGATGTGTGAAAAGTTCCCCTGAGGTCACTCATGGTGTTATAGTCTGTTATGTTTGCAATCATAAACCCATGTACCCATTTCAGCTACAGTTACAGATATGTCTTTCCTTGGTCATTTTCCTTGGCTATTTAAAACAAATTCTATAAAACTTCAACTGCAAGTTTACAATGATTCTTTTTTAAATGCATAATAATAAGTCTCTCAAACATAGCCAGGTTTAAATAGGTACATCTTTGGGGAAAAATGTTTGGAGTATCACAGTGTAAGAGAATTTAAATAATTTATCCACCACTTACATTTCTTGGTTTAATATAGCCTCACATGATCCATATTTACACTGTCAACTTCCCTTGACATACCATTGACAGACCATTATCTAAAATGTGGCACAATGCTGTCTAACCAGAGCACACTGGCCTTCATAGTCTCACGACACTTGTTATATGAACCTCCTCATTTGAAAGCATAGTCAGGGGGCTTGAACACTCAAAGATGTTCACTTTTGAAATCATATTATGTTGACTTTTCAAGGCACCCGAGCCTTGGTGGTAAATAAACTTCTCCTGCTTCAGACATCCACTCTCCAACTTTTTACTTCCACCTTTTCTTTGACAAGCTAAAAACTTCTACAGCACGTGGTAGAGAACAGTGGCGGCTGGTCAAGAGGGCGCAAGTGCGCTGCACTCCCTAACTTGACTTAGATAAAATACATTTATAAAGTCATTATTTTGAATTAGGCTATATGTTTAATATTTTGTTAAAAATTGAAAGTATCTGCATCAACATATGTAAAATGTGCTCATATCACTTTATTTCATGTGTTTGGCATTTGAGGTTGCTAAGTCGGAGCAACTTAATGGAGGTCTATGGAAGAGCCTGAACTTTTGAGAAAATTTGATGTCATTATGTTGCTTCTGCCCATTGCTTTACATTATAGCCCTGAAGTATACATCTTGGGGGCGCAGGGTGGAGGCGACATGAAATCGAATGATTGGTTTCCATAAACATGTTCATACACTTGCAGTATTCTGATTCAGGGTGCTTGCTTTCTCCCGCTCAACCCCCAACTCTGCACTGGCGCCATTTTACTACTACAGGCTAATGCATGGAAAACAACAGTGTTATGGGTTATACTATAGTGACCAAACATCTGTTTTTCCCAGGGCATGTCAGTTTTCACGTACTTTTCAGGCTGTCTGTGTGTTTTGTTTTTTTAAGTGATGGAAATGTCCAGGTTTTCATTACCTTTCATTGGGCCATTAAATTGACTGACTCCCATAGCTCTCTGTACACTCAGAAGGAGTGAGCAGACACAGTTGGTCAGCCTGCAACATGTCGAAGCGCAAAAGCACATTTAACAATGCACAAGAAATTTCACAAACAGAAATATGGTCACCCTAGGCTATATGGCATGGTTATGGCAACTTCAAGTCAAAGTGTGTTTGAGGAACAGTTTTTATGGATAATATATCTTCTTTTCAGCGGGACCATTCTGCCAAGCTAGAAAAGAAGCAGCATTCATCTGAAATGAGTGCATTTGGCTCTTATTTTGATTCACACACTGCCTAGTGGCCGCTAGCTACTTTCACCTAAACCTCCACAAAGGAGAGGCTGAGGAGAACCCAAAGCAGCAGACACATGGACATAGACACCGGGACCTATGGCACTCGCTGCCGGGGTCGGGGCAGTTGCTCGCTGCTCTATCCAACTCTGGGCGTAGCACACAGAGGACTTAAGTCTGCCTGGTGCCCCGGTGTCAATATGGACTGGTCATAACTTTCAGATTTAAGTGGGAAGGACCAGGACTTGAACCAGTTTCATCTCTTCATAATGGATAATAATACACTTTTGGAGACAGAACCAACAGGACAGTGGATAGAGGATACACTCTGCTTCAGTCTTCTGGAGAAGGTAAGAGGCTTGTTTTCATTAGTTTTGGGCAAGTCTGAGGACTGAGCCTCACAGGTAAATAGTGTTATAGTGTTAATAGTTAAATAGTGCATAAATAAACACGTGGGTGCGACAGAGCTGCTCCAGTGTTATGCCTTTGCTGTAGGAGCGGTGTTGGTGCCATGTGTTCGTGGTGTGACCAGAGACTCTTATTGTAGTTTTGCTGACGTTGTTAGGACTGGTTGTGAGCAGGTTGTGTCACTGGGGCTCATTGTGAGCGGTGTGTTACATTGTGTTGCTGGAACTGGCTGTGAGAGGTGTGTTATGTTGTGTCATTGGAGCTGGGTGTGAGCGGTGTGTAAGGTTGTGCTGCTGCTTTTGGCTGTGCTTTGTTCTCTGATAGATATAGTTCAGCCAATAGTGACCAAAATGACTGTATGTTTCTGGCATTTGTTATAATACTATATAGCCTATATATATAATACATATATTTATAGTATATATTAATAATATTGGCCTAGGGGCACCCCAAAAAATTATACCACCAGCCGTCACTGGTAGAGAACATAACATTTTGTTAAAATGTCTGTACTACGTATACACGCACACACGCACACACACACACACACACACACCCCCCACACACACATATATTGGCCAAAAGGAACTTGAATATGTATATAAAAATCCACACGGTATTGGATACTCTTGTCTCAAGTCTGAGTATTGCTTGTTGGGTTTTTGGGGGCATTTTTTGTGCATTTCTAAATGTGACGTTGTTCTTGGTTAATAAACATTCTTAACTTTAGCAATGAAAGACTGAACACTTTTAAGATGCTGTTAAACTCCATAGAGGAAGAAGGCTAAACACTGTGGTGCTGTCAATATTCTCTTTCTCTTATATTAATTTTGGCACCAGGCCCCAACATTTCATGTCGTTCATGTTCCAGCTTTTTCCTGTGGACACAACAATTATGTAAAATTAACAACTCGCTTTAACCTCTGAGGCAAGAGGATCCTCCTGAGTTATAGGAGCTCCTCTGATGTTACGATCAAAGTTCAGCTGAAGAATCTGTGATCAGTGTGGCCAGCACATACTCAGAACTATTAATAGACATAAAAATAGCTTTAAAATCCCAATGGGAGCAAATCTGGCTGTTATCAGCACATGGTGTAAAGGCTCATACAGCCTGAAGGTGTTAATTAAATCTCAAAGCTCACAGAATACAGTAGAGTTCAGAGTCAGACTGGGTTAGGTGAATCCTTTCATCTAAACAGTTATTTGCTAAAGACACATGCAGACGCAGAGCAGTGGGGAGTACCAATTTGTGACATGTGAATATTTCAGGTTAAGTTTGTGCACGCTGATGACTTCTCTGGAGGTTTTACAATTGATTTCCTGTAGTCTCTAGTGCCAATGAGACCACTGTATAAAGCCTGGTCTTCCTGTGCACTCCCATTCATCATGCAGCCAGTTGAGACACAAGTGAACTAAGGGTCCAGAAAATAGGATTAAAAATTTGAAAGTGTCTTTTATGACCAACTTTAGACTGTGCACCTCTCTCCTTTCAACTGTTTTTAGTGGTAGTCCCATCCTGTTCAAAAGTCTCACTTTCAGATGTGAACTATGTAACTGTGGTATCCTTTTGCATAAGATGTCGACTCACAGGAGACAGTCATATGGCACCAATGGGAAAACAAAAACATGTTACAGGCAACAGCAGTGGTCTGCTTCAGTCTCTGTGTTGGTGCTGTCAGAATACATAATATATTATTCTAACTGCGCTAAGAAAATGCTTTATGAATATACATGTGATGTAGATTAGGCGATTTGTTTCAGTTATGTAGCTGAGGATTTCTAATTTCCATAGTTTAAACTTTATGGATTTTAATGGTTTGTGTGCATATGGGATAGAACCATTTGGGAGATTGAAATGTAATGGAAAAGATAAAGCATACTGCAATGAAATATGGAAAAGTAATAGTGTGCCATGCTGTTTCTCATGAACTTGATGAATTTTGTTATTTGTATTAGAGGGAATCGTATTATTTACAGAACCACACATGTATGAGACAATAATGCAATAAACCGATTCTGTATTTAGTTCTAGTTTTGTATCTTGAGTAAGTTCTAGGAATAATACACATGAAAGATACTTCAAGGTGAATATACAACAGAAGATTAAATTAGCATAGTATGCATAGAAGCATATGGACATCCATATATAATGACTCTGCCATAAACACAGTCTCCTTGTTGTGGAGGTCGAATGCAGAATACAATTGAAAGTTATGAGTGATAAGAAGTACTGTGTTAAAAAGTTTTCTGTTAAAAACACAAATTAAAATAAGGATCAGGACAAGATGTGTTCTCTTTGTCATCGTCAGTTATGTTATCTTCCTCTAATTCCATTCATTGTTCTGGACACAGGCCTGGCTTTATCAAACAAGCCTGAGGCAAAGATGCCTGATTCTCCCAAATAATCATCTTTTATCTGTGTAGATGAGTGTGCTGCCCTGGAGCCCCAGGACCAGTTAAGTCAATATGAAGATGCACATGCACAACACTTGTATAAACATGAAAACGAATAATTCAGGGTGAAATATTGTTTACATGGAAACATCTGCATATGGCCCTGCTGTGACCTGTGTGAATCCTAATGAAAACACACTCACTTGGTCATAATGAGAAAAATAAGGAGTCCCTTCCTAAGCCTATATACACAAACACACAGCACAGCAGTGGAAATGTGCCTGCCTCTGGCTCTGCTGCTCTATTTTGCCAATCGTAATAACAGTCTGGGGAACCAAGGCAGGCATTAAGGTTTGTGAGAGCTTTGTTTTCCCAAACAGGAATATCTCTTCTGGGCTCATAAAGCTGACTTGACAGGCCACGGAAATCCTGCCAGCTCAAATTAAAGAATTATTCCCTCTTTGACTCCTAGGTTGGTTTCACTGTGTGCCAGGGAGATACGCAGACACAGAGCAGTTACAGTGTATAGAGGCTCTGCTCTAATAGCTCTTAGTATAATGCTTGAAGATTTGGCCTGCTTATCTATGACTTGGCCAGTGGCAATGTTTCTCTGGTCACTTTAGGAAGGATCGTTTTGGGCTAATTTTGGGTAATTGTGTCCCATTTGTGGTAAATCTGTCTTCCATTCAAATGCACAAGGGCAACTCAACAAAAATACATATGGCAAAAGTAAGAACCATTATAGGCAGGGTACTTTTTTCTTATATTGTTTATTCCTGAGGGGTCCTGAGTCAGAAAGTTAAAGGGCAGTCACAGCACAAATGAATGATAAAAGACTTAATATTTGTCCTCACAGAAATAGTTTTTTATGGTTTTAGGTAAAGAGCAACCAATATAATTTTTTCGATGCTGATTTTTTTAGATCGCAAAAACCCATGGCTGATATTATTTTTAGACTGATATTTTTGGGCCAATATGTGGGGGCCCATCTTTACTTTTTTCATATTATGTCCTTTAAATTCACTACAAACTCACTCACTCACAGTTCTTTTATACCACAGACCTATAAGAGAGCTGTGTAATTACGTTATGTGCAGTTATCTCTTTGTATTAAAGTGTTTGTGTGTATTTTTTAGGCAGCAGGTCCAAAACAACATATCGACCTGTGCTGGAGATTTAAGGCTGATAGTCAAATCTCAGTCTAATTCTAGTTATTGCTCTTGATTGGCACTGTCGAAGTAATAGGAATTTATGGTACCCCAGTATTTAGTAAATTAGGAAATGCTTGGTGGGTAACTTACTTTTTTTTCCTAGTACCTTCCTATTTTGGAGCAGTACATAGGAGAAGTGAAACTGCGTTATGCATGAATGGATGGAAGAAGCCCCATTAAGTATGCGTTTCTTATTAAGGACTTAAACAATAAACAAAAAAAAGTATTGATATTGCAAAAAGGGTATCTTTTCAGTACTGGGATACACATCCTTACCTTCTATTTCTCTCACATCTTCTGGCCTTAACCAATGCATGTCTTGTAGCTTTTTAAATAGTACTAAAGGTTACCAGTAAAAACAAGACAGTGTTGGCATTTGACTTGATCTATGGCATGACTACATAGTTGGACTAGAACAAACATTTTTCTGCAAACACAAGAACATCAACTCCTTTTCTTATTCTGTCCGGGACCCAAAGGGACCTGAATATCTATTATTTTTCTCCCACACTGCACACCGCCTCCCACTTGTGATGATACAGATGGCAGGCCTTACTGTTTTTTTTACAACAAATCATCAGAGAAATTATCACCTCCATCTTTGTTGGTACGTAGTGCACCAGGAATAGAACACACTCCAATATAATGTTTGATAATCTATATTTGCAGAGACATGTGAATATATAAAGAGCAATTTACCTCAGTGTTTCTGATGAAGCAACAGTCAAGGATGTGATTCAGTGACACTTTGTTTTGTTCAACTTTAGTTTTGTTCAACTACAATAAAAACAATTTCACTTTAAGTCTACACTTAACCCAAGAACAAACTAGATGGTAAAAGTGGACACAACCAAACACATAAAAACAAGACACAGGATGTTCACACAGCACCCACATCACTTCAAAACTAGACTAAACCCAGAACTAAACATGGACTATAACAGAACCAAACCAAGTCTACATCAGAAAAGTAAGTTTAATACAAAACTAAATCAGACCAAGTTCAACAAATGGGAACTATGTATCAGTTTGATGACCCACGGTAGCTAATATAGCTTTTTGTGAAACTGATCTTTAAAATATTCTGTGCTTTTATCAATGCATTATGTAGTACAGTACATCCAATGATTAATATGTAATGTGTTTTGCTCCCATCTCGGCTGTGTTGTGACAACTCTGAGACACAGCTGTGGAGCGGAGGATAATAGAGGATTCTGTGTGCGCCCGTGCTGTGCAATAATGAAACCCGCCCCACACTGCGAGAGGAAATGGAAGATTTTATAATCCATCTGAGGGCTCGGCCTGGTCCTGCTCTATGGAGAGACTCTCATTAAACTTCTCATTAGAGACACACTGGGCATGTGTAATGACTCCATTCATACACAATCACATGAGAGAGTGAGACAACAGGGTCCGGCCCACCTCTATACTCCTGTCACCACTGCTAAAACGGCTGACACAACATACCTGACATGGGATTTTCTGATCACTCAAGCCGAAAATATAGGACATGATTACTCAAACATGTATGAATCAATCAAAATCCAGCTTTGAGTAAGATATTGAAGAGGGAAAGCCATTATGACAAGCTCAGAAAAGTTGATACATAAACATGTTCCCTTTAACAGGTGACCGTTTTAATCAGTGTGGATATGAATGGTGCTCTATCTTATTCATATATTCACTTTGCTTCAAACATTTTGCTAGTCTATATTTTGATGCTTTTTGCCTGTAAAATCCATTTTAGAGCAGGTTTTCCTAGCAGGAGGTGAAGGCAGCAGGACCAAAGATAATACGGCTTTGCTTTTGCTTTGACAAACTCTGATATAAAATGAAGCCATCACTCTCTTAACAGGATAAAGGAGGTTTTGTGCAAGACTTTGTAGTTGCTTCCCATAGCACACATGTTTGCCCGGTCTGCATGCCTGCTCGCCTCTGCAAATGAAACTTGGTATGAGGCCTGTGATCGGTGCACCCCTTGGTCTCACTGATGACTGCTTGTGAATATCAATTTAGCATTCATTACTAGTTGCCGCCCCAGATGCCCCACCTGACACAAAAGCCAATCAGCTTCATGTTGGGTCAGCATTTACCGCTGCTACAATCTGGAATAACAACCTTGCTTCCTCAAGGGCGACTGAGATGTTTGAAAATTGCACACAGCTTTTGCACAGAATGGCATGTACTTTTGTACTGCCTTCAGCTGCCAAAAGCACTGTGAGGTTTGAATAATGGAAAACTCAACATAACTTCTATGGTAAAGGTAAATGCACAATATACTATGTAATACATGTACAAGAAAAGTCAATAAATAAATAAAAACATATGAAGATCATGATTGTTTTGATAGTTGATAGAGATGGTTAATACATCTTCATTGTCTTACATTCACAAGATATGGTAACACAGAATGGTTTAAAAAACAGAACACTGTCAATGGCCAAAATGCTGTAATTAAAATTCCGGGTATGACAAGGATGTGGCGAGCATGGTTCCAGAGGAATGGAAAGCAACAGCCACAACTGCCAAAACAGCTAATACACAGTACAGCATGTACCTAATAAAATATACCAGATTCAACATACGATGTGATCAAATGAAGCCCTTTTTGACTTGCTGCTACAGTAGAATGGGGAAAATGTAAAACTTTTCATGAAGAAAGATAATGAGACTACTGTCTATGCCAGTATACTCTATGGTTATCTTAAGACTGGTAGCAGGATCACACCTCATGTACACCTCTTCCTGTCCCTACTCAAGTTCTACCAGCAGCCCCCTTCCTCTGCCTTCTCGTTTAAATGTCTCTCCTTTAATTCTACTTCTCAGTCCTTCCAGCCAACAGCCTTCTCAGAAGCCCCGAAATATCCTTCAAATATGACTTTATCTGCTATAATCATCTCCATATGTAATAAATTCAGCTTTACACTGTATTCTGAGGCATTGGTCCCTACAGGTGAAAATGTTTCACCAGAAGGCTAGTTAACTGACGTGGCAAAATGTTCGTGTTTCTGAACACCACACTCACATAGAAAAAAAAACAAAACAAAAAACATACATGTACTTTTCACAGATGCACCTTTAAGATCACTTCTACTTTGAAGTGAGTCTCATTCCGCAGCTAAGGAAAAACAGAGCGATGATCCCAGCACAGATGAGAATAGGAGCAGAGGTGGAGGGAGTAGAGGCAGCACACACACAAGCACACACAACAGCACACCACAACTCAAACACACACACACAGTCCCCATTGTTCACACTAGGCTCTCATTATCCACTGTGACTTCAGGTCTTCAATATTAGTCTCAATAAACACTCTCTGGTACCATCTGCTCTGCCACGGCTGCTTATTTTAGGACTGAGAAGAGGAGAGGAAAAGCAGGAAAAAATGATGTAAGATAAAAGCAAGAAAGCAAAACTTTTATCCAGATGCCCATTCTAATGCAAGCACCCATTTTCTGTGACAAGAGGATGATCGAGAATGGACTGATTCTAATGTTAAAATACTTTACAGACTGGATGGACATAGGTAAACTGCAGAGGACATAGGTAAACTGCAGAGATAATATACATAATATAATATAAATATATATCTGCATTATACCTATGTCAATCTGTTTAGTCTGTATACTACTACTACACATCAGTCAACTGAAGCATTTTTGGAAAATAGTCTAAAGAAATTAAAATCTTAAGCAGCTTTGACACACCTGCATGTGGACTGGCATGTGGACTAAGAATAACCTAGATGTTTGAAAACACTAATCATTGTAGACTACAGTGTCAAAACAATTCCACTACAGCTCAGGTGCACCATCCAACGTGTCAGCCGCAGTTATGTAACTTCTCTTCCTCCACTGAATTAAAAGTAAAGTCCAAAGAAAGTTTCCACAACTCCAAACACAAGCCGAACCTTAGCCCACTTACCTTCTGCCTGATCTCCTCCTCCATCTTGACCGGTGACCCCAGCTCTGCGACCTGTTTAACCCCATCACTGGCCACGCCTCCGTATTCCCAAAGTACGTAGTTTTTAGAGTGGGATGCTCCAATTAGGGCAGACCAATGGTTGGCTCGACCTAGAAAGTAAGAACAGAATGACGACTACTGCATGCAAAATCTGCATACAAAGTAAATGTGGTACTGCATCTAAAAAGGGGTTGAGAGGCAAATGTCATTATGTGAATGCTGTGTTTCACATTTTACAGGGTAGTTGATGTATTTATATTATGTGCAAAAACAATAAAATCTAAATATTAATACTTAAATTAATACTTCATTATTACTCTGTTTTCTGATCTATGTATGACAAACTGAAAACACTCCCCTTTATTATGTCATTTTAGAATCATTTGGGTGATTTCAGTCCTGGATTTGCAAAGCTCTACTAAATAAAAAGGCAAAAGGTATCTTATGACTTCCATCATAAAGTGGAACAGAGCATTTAGAGTTTTGAATGTGAATGAAACAAAATACAACTGCAGGTATGTTTTTGAGGAGGTAACAACACTCAAAGCTCACAAGAATAAATTTTGTCCAATATATGACCTTTAATGAGTGAATTTGTGACTTATGCATGTTGTATCATCTTAAAATAGAAAAAAATAAAAAATGAAAATTGCTTGTCCACTAAACCTGACAACCATTGCCTCATGATAATTCAGGCTCCAAGCAGGTTGCCATGGCTGGAGCAGTTGTGCATCACTGCGTGACTCACAAAAGGGACAATTGGGAAAAGAAAAATAGAACTGTCAAGGTTATCACTGGTTTGGTTGACCTGTTTTACACAGAATTTTCAGAGCAGAGAATGTGTGTAACCACAATGGTCAGAGGTTAGGGATTATTTGTTGAAAAAAAACTCCCAGACACTATTTACATTGTTTTTCAATTGGATGGATAGAGTTTTCCGAGAGATGGGCTCATAGGATATGACTTTGTGCAAGGAGAAATCCACGAGTGTCCACAAACTTGAACAGAAACATTGCAGCTTGACCTGTATTCTTTCCAAGCAGATCTATTTGTGTGAAGGAGTGAGTTCCATATCAAGTACCTGAGTGAGACAGTAAATTAAGGCTGCCTTCGATCCCAGGGTTTATCTTACTTCATCTAATCAGTATATTGATCTGACTGGCAAAAGCCTGATTTAGGCAAGAGAGCTGGTGTAATCCGCAAGTCCGCAACCTGATAGTGAGGCTCAAGGTTATACACATAAAGTAGGCAGAAACGAAAAGAAAATATTGGGATAAACCATCCATTTGTGTGGTACCTATTCATATTTTGACAATGTTCTACATAATTAAGAGCAATAGTTTGCAACAAAGATCAGATTCAAACTTAACTGTAACACTACTTCTATAACTTGGCTTGATTGGTCAAACCAAACAAAAGCCAAAAAGATATAGAACTGTATAATAATCTTGCCAAGCTTTCTGGCAACAGAAGACAAGTTTGTCTTACGTGGATAGTCTTTGGGATGAATCTTCTCTGACCAGTTTCCGTAGAAGGTGACCCTGTATTTGGCTGTTCCACAGGCACAACAGTCCAGTAGAGGCTTATCTGTCACTTCTCCATACAATGGCTCTATGGAATAATAATAACATTATAATAAAATGATATTTAGGTCATAATAACAATTTGAACAAAGCAATTAATCAACAGAGTATAGCTTCTGTTTACAACTGTGATGATGCGCTGTACTTGTGTACTATATTGTGCTTCATGCTTTAGTGTTGAAGAAAAGTAGTGGCTCAGTGATTAGGGCACAAAAACCCAAAGGTTGCAGGATGAATTTCACTCTAACCAGTCCAGATTATCACTGTGTCCCTGAGCAAAACCCTTCACCCACTTGTCTATGAATGTGATATGGTTGCCTGTGGTCTGAGGGGCTGATCGTACTGATTAGTAGCCTCACTTCAGTTTATCCCAGGGCAGCTGTGGCCACATTAAACAGTAGACTCTGTGAAGTGTCTTTGAGTATGAAAAATCATCAAAAGTATGTCTGCATTTTATAAAATAATATTTTAATGAAGCCTACCTTTCTCACACATTCTCTTTGTAAGAGGCCCCTCATCTTGGAAATAAATGATTCTCTTCTGCACAATGCTGGCTCTACAAAAGAAAGAACATGCTTGTTATTGGTTTCAAAATGAAAACAAAATGAACTATAGTGACTCTTCTGTGAATCTAAAATTGCAGAGTGAAAGATGACAAAGGGTTGTACTTGATTATATTTTCTTGTTTCTCTAGTTTCTGCAGTTAGTCTCTGAATATCTGAATGAGATAAACATGCACTTGATGCATATTATTTTTGGACAATGAAACAAAATTGTACAATAATTTGCATGACATAACAAATCTATCTATCTTTTCATATTAACATCCAAACATTGTACATCTATATAGAGCAATATTACAAATCTGTCTTGGTAAAGTCACTATTCATTTTGTGCTGTCCATTCAGAGACACATAAAAGCATATTCATAAACACTAGACATCTCTTTGGATCAATACAAACAGACTAAATTACACTATTACACTAGTATTGAACTCTCTCATTGCATCTACACAATACTTGATGAATTTATGATCAGACTGTTAAAGTCGAGATGAACAAAAGACTATATACTATAGTCCGTGACCTGAACTGAACCATTCCATTCACTTACTATAGTGTGAATGGAATGATTCAGGGCAGGCCATACAAAGAGCACAGTAATTGTTCCCAAGTACCTTTTTTGTAGTAGTTGGCTGAATATTTAATTTTGGAGCCAACTGAAAATGAGACCAAAAATAAATGGATTACGTAGTAGAATAATGTCATCAGAGTGTAACCAGTACCAACCAAAGCACCCAGTTCTGTCTCTGTCTGTCCTAAAAAATAGACAGCAACTGCCCATCAATTACACTGCAGCAAACCACACTGGAGAGAAATGTCCAAGGCAAAGCAGTCAGTCACATGTCAGACAGACCACACACTCCAAATTACAAGGTCAAAAGATTGTACAGAAGCATGTTATTTACTGGATGGGCAAGATTCAGTAAAAACAACCCTTTGTAGCCTCATCAAAGCAGGGACAATAATCAATGATTTATTTATTTATTTTTCTGTTGTTGCTTCTATCTGATCACAGTGTAATCTAGACAGTGAGAAGTGCTTTAACAAAGGCAGATGATAAAAGGATGGAGGATACATCTATAATGTGCAGGTTAAAGAGAGGGTAGATTGTCCACCATTGTCATCTCTGATATTTGAAAATGTGGTGGTGCATTTTTTGTTTTCAAAACCTGTCCTGGACTCCCCTGCTTTGTCCTATTTCACACATAACTGTAGAAACCCCTTCTCCCCAATATATTCTTTGAATTCAATGCTGTTTCATATGGTCTGCCTTTACTCGCTCTGTCACTGGTAATCACTTTTTTAGAAAATGTTCAAACAATACATTTGATGAAAAATGACTCAATAAAAGAACAGCTTTTTGCAGTTTGCAGGGTTAACTCAGAGGAGAGGTACATCTGAACTATAGTTACCACACAAACAGGGAGCTTGTGTCTTTTGGACTGCTTTTACATGGTTGTTTCACTCAGTTTGAGTGAAGTTGGATGAGGGCTGCAATGGGAATATGTGGCCAACCCGTGCAATGAATTTGATCTTACTTGATTAAAAGACTTAATTGTGTTTGAAAACTTCTTCAGCACCCATGGCGACTGGGGTACCAAAAGGATCCATCCATTCTTGAGTCTTTTCTCTTTTTATAAGCAGATACCAATTTTAAAACTATAGTATCAGAACTAGATACTTATTTTAAGAAGTTCGATTTTCTTAAATAATGGTCTTAATTAATATTTTTATATCATGTGGTCTATTATTATCATGTGTTAACTACTATTATTTCATCTTGAAAATGATACTATATTATAAATAAATGTGTTTTTATTGTGGTTTCAGAATAAGTATCAAGCCTTTTCTTTTGTGTAAATATCTACTTTCATGACAACATGAGGTAAAATCATTTGTGCCAAAACACTTTTGTGAAACTCATTGGTGACTCTGTGCTCCCTCATTTGGACAATTGCAAGACACTTTATTTTTGCATGATTCGGGTAACACTTTCCCAATTCATTTTTTATGTGGAACTTGCAAATGTAACACATGTCACTGTTTGGATGTTTTTTACCTCTCCACCTTTACACCCCCTTCGGGCTCTCAGGTCAATAGATCCACTGCGGCTTGTTGTTCCCAGAAAAATCCTGGGGATCGTGTGTTTTCTGTTACTGCCCCAAAGCTGTGGGACCAGTTTCCTTTAGAGACGAGACAGGCTTAGTCCCTCGCTGTTTTTAAATTGCTTCTTGATTATTTTATTTTCACAGGTCTTTTATCACAATATGAGGTCATTTTAGCTTCATGTCATTATAATCAAGTCTCAGTTTTCTAATCCTGAGTTTAATTTGTGTTACAGTTTTTATTTAATTTTAGATTAGGTTTTATAGTTTTACTTTCTTAGCCTCAATTTTGTCACTTTGTTTAAAGTTACTATTATATGGTATTAATAAGAAGAGATGGGTAGTTGTGGCTCTTTGCACATGCAGTCATAACGGTCTATTCAATAAGAGGTTAATATATGCATAACACCACATGATCTTCTTTATGATAATGAGTGTTAAGTATCTACCCACTCTGTGTCATTATTTACATACACTTCCAATCAGGCCTTGATGTCTTTGCAGCATGTCCATGTAAGCTCCAAGGACTCTCCAGCAGAATTGATTGGTGTCGATCTGTTCTGCACTTATTAAAAGGAATGAATAGTTTATGAAACCAAGTGGAAATGAAAATTGAGAATTCCTGCCTAGCTGGCGGCGACACATGTGATAAAACAGAGTTACTTTAAGGATGGAATTAATATCTTCTGCAAGTCAGGCTTTCACTCCCACTGAGATGTTGGACTATACTATACATGATTAAATGTTCATATTTAATTTGGGACTAAATTAAACATGATCCGTCCAGTGTAAGTAATGTTTAAGCAAGTTATTATAGTTTGGGTTTTATATTTGTATTTCTAGTGTCTTTCTCAATACAGTGCAATGTACTGATGTAATGTATTGTTGTTGAAATACTAGTTGGTCACAGTGGTACTAGTGGGCTCAGTGGAGCAGTGGTCCCCTAATCCGAAGTTTGGGGGATTGGTTCCCACTCGGATAAAACTCATTCTCTTGTCATTCTGTCCTTAGGTAAGACACACTGCCTAGTATGAATGTGCTGTGTGCATGAGTGTTGGTGGCTGGAGGGGCTGATAGTGCACATTGACAGCCTTGATTCTGACTGCTGTGGCTATAATAGGATACAATACAGTATCTTACCACCACTGAATGGTGAGAGAATTTGTCAAGCCTGTAATTCCCATTACAAGTGTAAAACTTTATTATTACTTGTATAGTGAGTAGGTTTCTTATTAGTTGTCAAATGTAATATAATCCAACTACAGTACATAGTACATACTTGAGAAGCACACATCCAGAGCCACTAGGGGGCGCCGTCCAAAAGACCTGTATACTGGTGCGCCTGCGAGGAGTGCTTTCTGTAACAGCAGGAGGGCAGTTGGTCATAAACTGTGTCTCCTCTTCATCAATGATCTGCAATGTACAAACAAACACAGCGAGTTATTATAATGAAAATATTACAGAAACTCTCCCAGGTGACAGACGTCACTCTGAGACTCGTGGGTGCGATTAGGCATAGTATCACTCCACATTATGTCCTCTCTGATCACCACACTGAGAGTCATGGCACTATCAGCATTTGTTTTTATGGCACATATCAATCAGAGCAAGCCTAAACTCATAGTGGGATACTGCACTCTTGTGCTCTCTTTCAAAATCACAAACTTATTTGTGTGATAATCATTAGTGTTTCTGAGTTAAACAAATAAGCAAAAATGTCTCTTTATCAAAAAAGGCAGAGGCATTGATAATATTTAAATATAAATTATAGATCCACCCATTCCAAAGAAAACTTAACTCCAAAGGCAAGATCTTTTATGCAACTACTATTAAAAAGTCACTCTCCATCCCTGTACTGTACTTAACATTTTAGTGGAATGTCTTCAGAGCATTTCAGGTAAAACCCAAAATGTCAAAAGCATGCTGCCCTTTCTAACTCAAATGCACACTTGAGAGACTCAGCACTTCATTGATTCAAACTGTGTTGGAGAAGGCTATAGCTTGTATGTGGACAGTAAGATCAGTTTAATAGGAAGTGACATCAGGCCAGTCAAGACAAGAGCTTTCTCCGTCCATAAAGCTGTCAGCGGAGAATGTCCTTTGTCATACCATGTAATGAATGAGTTTTCCCCAAAAGTGGAAGCTGTGAATAGAAACCAGGGAGATGTTTGTCTGTGTCCACCCCATACAGATTATACCACCCACTCTGGTTCCCATGGTTTCTCACAACCATCCCGGGCTTGTCTGTCTGGACTACAACACATGGTAAAGCCAACAAGGGCTCATTGGAATGTATTCAACCACAACTGGTAAATAAACCAATTTCCAGCAAAAACAACCTATGCCCTAGTCTGTAAAAAAAAATTACGCAACAAATATGTGTGATTTGACTTTTTAAAAACTTTTTTAAGCTGCAAGTAATACAACAAAACCATGCATACTAAAGCTGTTTTAGAGATGTCACTTACAGATATTGGTGAAAATAGATTGTGACAACAGGCCACATGTAGAGCTGCACTAATTTCTTCCCTGACCTGGAAACATTACAGTTTGTTCTCTTTTGTCCTGTCATTTCCCCCGCTGAGAAGTAATGTCTCATTATCCGGCAGCAGAGCACTGAGCACAAACACACAGAGTGGCGGCTGACCTCCCCAGTGAGCTCAATAAAAGTGCTTTTCATCAAGTCAGAAGCTGTCCACAGTCGTCTGACATGGGGCACACCACCAGATTTCAAATGAGCCCCGTACTAAATAAAGCGAAGACTTTTTTCTCTTCTTTTTCTTTCAGAGCCGGAAGGCCAGCTTGCTCAGAGCTCTTCTCCAATCTAGAGGTAAGTATGGGTTAGTCTAAGAAGTCTGTCTGAATCTGTGATACAGAACAATGACCATGTATATAAAACAGGTGGTTAACAAAACAAATCCAATAACAATTATGTTGAAGATAAGAGAAAATCTGCCCTCTTTTGCAATGCTTAAGCTTTAAAGTTAAGTAAGATTTTTATATTAAGATTTGATGTGAATTAACCAATGGTTTGTATGTATTTTCTACTACTGTTGCACACTCAAAGCTCTTTAACATCCAAGCACTACTCACTCATTTACTCTCACACTCATACACAGTGTATATAAAAATGTAATTGAAAATGTGAAACAAAATTGTTTATAAAAAATAAACAGGATGTTCTCATTATGATTTCAGCACTTTTGAATTTGCACTCTAAAGACTCACTCAGAAATAAGTGTAAGCTATACAACATATGTATGTGTATGTGTTACCTTGTTGATCACAAGTTTACTTTTCAGGTTTGCTCAAATATAAAAATATATTCCTTCCCCTAACAAGCTTTAGTGAATTTCTTAACAATCACATTTATTCTGCAGCACTGTGCACATTACAGCCTCAGTTTTTTATTCTAACAATTCTATACACCCACTCATATTTTCCCTACTTCTGCTCCGATGGAACCTGTCTGTATAATGTGCCAGTTATCACCTCGGCTAAACCAAAAGCACAGAGGCGCTCCTGTAGGGTGCTCTTCTTCCTCAGCCTATAGAGACATGATTGACTACTTCATACTTTACATGAAGGCTGTGACACTTAGACTGATAACATCATATGTTATAACTACAGGGACATTCAGCTCAAGAGATTCTGTAGTCAAGTGCGAATATAATGAAAAATGTCATCTGGGAGTATATATATATATATATATATATATATAATCTTTGCAATATATGCACAAAACTAATCCTTATTATGTTATGCAACTGTAAAGTTTATAGTGTCTTACCTGGAAATTCCCAATATAGTCATCATCCTTGTCTCCCTCAGCACCCTCTCTCAGAGCGATGAGACTGAATCCTCTAAAGTATGAGGAGCTGGTCGCAGATAAAGTCACTGGAGAAAGACAAGAAGAGACAGTCAGAGAATGTGCATTTAAATTCAGTCTTACGAATTGGGGTCATGCACAAGCCATGCTCTCATAATGTTGTAACAGTTCACTTGGTAATGAGTTCAGAGACTAAGCATAGTCACTGCACCTATATGTGAATGATGTTTTTGTTTTTTTTGTTTTCATATGCAACCACCTCGGTCTATACAATTTTACTGCTGTTATGTACAATCTATGGGAATTCATTCAAGAAGAAAATAACTAACAGCATGTGCCTCTTTGATGCCCACAAAGAGACATCGACTTCTGAAACTTTGTATCATAAAACAGGCACTGGCGTCTGCTAAAGTCTATTTGAACGATGAAAGAGAATGGCATATGGTATCAAGAAGTTTGCTGAGGGACTGTGCAGTTTTAAATTTTGATCATAAGCACACTTAGAATAAGAAACGATGATGGATGTATAGCCCAATGTTGCTGCAACATGGCAATATGGGGTAAATAACATATCAGGGAGGTTTCTGTGGTAGACCTTCACACTTTCTAATCACTTGCTCAAATACTTTTTGTAAGCCTACCTCTGTAAGTGCTGCCCGGCTGGTAACTCTCCGGGTCTCCCTCAACGCGGAGGCGAAACTCGTTACTGCCTTCTTTCTTATTGCTCTGAGCGCGGAGTATCCGACTACAGTAGCCGTCCGTTTTCCCGGTTCTCTCAAAGGGCTCCTCGGTAAACGCGAGCAAATCACACGTCGCAGATGAGAACAAACAAAGAAACAATACTGCGCCTGAGTTTAAAGATGACCCAAACATTGTGTCTAAAAGGCTGTAAATCGGGGTACAATTTGTTGGGTTGTTGATTGTTTAACTTCAAGTTTTAGTCCAAGGCGAGCAGAAAAGTTCTATGCAATGCTAGGCGGGTAAATCCATTGTGGTGCGCTCTGAATCCCGTTACGCACTGACAGAGGGATGCCTGAATGTGAGGAGAAGTGCACTGTGCGCGCTGCTTCTCTCTACTGAGCGGCTCTGCGCGGAATAGGGGAAGTGACCAAGCGGCCAACCAGCGTCTACAAAGAATGAAAACCTTGGCGAATAACAGAGTTCACACTAGAAAATAAATTGAATCCTCCACACACATAGAGCTGACCAATGTGCGTGTGTGTGGCCGTGTCATCAGTCAAGAGTCCGATGAGGACAGAACACACACAAAGGCGTTGACAAAAGCTTCACGCGGTTGTCGAGGTGACTAATTAAACAAAGCTTCAGTCACTATTTGCCATTCATGGGCCTCGCTTCTTTTAATTGGCGCACTATAGACAACTGGTGGCGGTTCGTAACAACAGCATCAGCGACAGCATTGCACTCTACTTTTAATAGTTCCATGCCTGGACGTGTATTGTCTGAAAGCAAAAGGAGAGCACAAACAGCAGGAATTTAAAGGTACACTATGTAACCTTTCTGGTGGAAAGTGTTACTGGTTTGCCTGGAATGTTCCACAATATGTTAGTACGTTTAGATATATCTATCTTCCATTACAGATATTTTATTGCTGAAAAATAACTTGGAAAACACTCATGCTGTGACCAGGGTCGACTCCCCTCAGACTTGACCTGTAACTTGACCTGGTGGTGGTGATGGCGTTATCTGTTCTTCTCAACTGAGATAGGTAAGTTCAACGCCATACAGGGGAAAATTCTGTTATTATAGCTTTATGACAAGCAGGTCATCCTCCAGAGGAAAAGTTACATAATAAGTAAATAATAACCCATCACCAGACAGTGTCCATACTGTAATCGTTTGATGAAGGAATGCAGTAATGCAGTTATGCAAAGAATATAAACATTCATTTCATTTGCCATTTAGTTTTATTTGATAATTATCCAGTTTAATGGCATTAGCCTGTTTCATTTGGCTTATGATAATTATATAACTGATATAGCTAATCTGACTCAATAAAAAGGATGACTGCGATAAAGTGATTAAGGAACATGTAGTGCTTCAAAAATAAAATTTGTTAAAAAAATATATATATAAAGATAATGTTTATTCTTGTGGGGTCTCCACATTATAGCAACTGTGTGCATTGATTTACATCAGATGCCCTTCCTGCACTGAAAAATAAAAGGTTGCTGGATTTGCGTAAAAAAGTTATGGAAAGCGGTTGCATGCAATAAAATTATGTTTAGGCTTTGAAACTTATTTTGATCCTCTCTACACATATTTTTCTCAGAACATGAACGTCACTTTTTCATGTTGATGAAATTTGATCAAATCATGCTTAATATGCATATTTATCTGATGTTACCTTATCATGAAAAGTATAAGTATGTATAATATAATTTAATTGATCTAATACTGTAAAATAATACAAAAACAGTTTTTAGTTTTCCACAGTTCTGTATTGTCTTAAACAGAATCAAACACACAAGAGCACAAGTACAGAGACACAGTTTGGAGCTGGACAGAGTGAAGATTTATTCCAGTGAAGACGCTCTGGTCTCTGCCTGTGGACACAGGAATAACACATGATGATCACATTATGATGATCTACTTTGTTGTACATGTTTAAATACATTTAAAGTACTTATTACTACAATAATGGACCAGAACAGAATCACAAGAACATTAGAACTGTATCTGCAGAAACAAAACTCACCGTGTGCTGCTTTTCTTCCTCTAAACACAGTAAGAGGTAGGGCATCTGGTATAAAGTCCTCCTAGTGCCACATCACCCTGTAGAAACACGAAAACTGTTTCAATAGGAAGTTCATTATGAAAAATTTGTTTAAAATAATTTTAGTTGAGTTATTTACTTTGTTCATCTATGCTCTGTGTTTTGTTGGTTCTCAAACATCTGCCTTTTTCCTGAAACATCAGCTGTAACATTCATGAACTTCCCCACAGCTCCAGCAGAGCTCTGGAAATCACTGTACATGACTGTACATGACTCTGGAACAAACACATTCAAATCTTAGTACAACTGTCACACTCTTGTAGATGGACAGTCAAATATAATTTGTTTCAAGGAGTCCTTACATTAACTCTAATTTCAAATAAAACACCACAAACATGTTTTAACAATGACGACATTCTAGGCTGGAGAAACATATAAAATTTTTAAAAAGTCTTACCTCCAGATCAGCTCTCATAATCCTCCTGCTCCACACTGTGTGTCTTCTGCTCCTGGAACTGTCCTGTGTCCTGCTACATTTGAATTTTCCCTCCAAAGGTTTTGGGGAGGAGAATTCCAGAGGGAGGAGCCTCACCAGAAATTATAATAAAGTCATGTTTCCACAACCTGATTAAAACATGCAGATCTAACATCGGCCACAATCAAGCGACCTTTGTAAGATTTAAACATGCTGGACAGAGAAATGTAAAAAAATCATGTTATTGTTGTCAAATTTGTTTTTGCAATTTGAACAACCCCTCTTGGACAATTTTTTCAGTGTGGTGCATCTCCCTCCATTTATCTGTGAGACTGGCAAAGAATTTTAAAGGTTTCTCAGGATACTTGTCCATAGCAAATGATTATTTTACTACCCAAGAATAAAAATCGTATGTGAACTCCCTTTGTCGTTTTGATGTTGAGCATGACAACATAAAACACAAAGAGAAGAATTTATGCACTGTGTTCTCCCTTTCTTTGCTCTCACTTGGAAGGCACAGTTTTATACATTTTCTGCAACACCCAGGGGAGTTGATTTGTGTCTTCAGAGGGGTCAGCAGGCATGTAATGAGAATGTAACCACTCGTGATAGCTAGTGACAAATGTAGTGTGTATGTGTGCGAGTGTGTGTGTGTGTGTGTGTGCGTGTGTGTGTGTGTGTGTGTGTGTGGTGCTTCTGTGCTGCTGATGGATGGAGCAGGAGGAATAGGGAGGCCAGCAGGTGTCATGAAAGGGTTTTGTCTCAGAGCCTCAGTTACACTCCGGACTCTTCTGCAGGTCTATATAAATACATCCTGCAGCATATGGAACTGTCTCGCACCATGGGGACAAAATTACACTACTCTTAAGCAACAATCTTCTCATTATAAATAATTATGTTATGACCTGTGTGTCTGATGTGTCTTAATGTTTACCATGTATCTTGTTGTTATATATTCTGTTG
Source organism: Boleophthalmus pectinirostris (assembly GCF_026225935.1). Classification (NCBI taxonomy): domain Eukaryota; kingdom Metazoa; phylum Chordata; class Actinopteri; order Gobiiformes; family Gobiidae; genus Boleophthalmus; species Boleophthalmus pectinirostris. Next base: position 22,027,919 of record NW_026571140.1, read on the forward strand.
TTTCTGATGTTAGATTTCTCTTTGTCATCCCCATATAGATGTGTACTGTGCATTTGACCTATCTTTCAAGGCCACTAGGGACCCAGCTCCAGATCTTGAACTAGGTTTGATCAGGACTACCTTAGAGGGACAAACATGCAAACTCAGAAATACCCAGGAACAGAACCCAAAACCTTCTTGCTGTGGGGCGAAAGAAATAGCCACTCAATCACCGTGCCACCATTGCGACTTGTGCATTTCAGGATATGTAATGTTCTTTCCACCCAAGTTTCCTCCCAAGTTAATCCTCAATTAATCTAATCTAATCTTTGTTCATGTTTGTTGTTTTGACTGGGTATATTAGCCATTTAAGAGCAAGTCATTTTCGGGGGGCTATTTTGGTACCATCTGGTAGAAGCATTCCCACAACTCATATTGAAAAACAGTCACAACAGACCATTTAGAAAAGGCTTTTAGAAAACAGATTTAATTGGGCATGATGTCCCATATATTTGCCGAAGAGGAAGATTGCCTCTGCTAGCAGCACTCAAATTTGTTTGTGACTGGGAGGTAAAAACAGGACCAGAAAGTAATAGATGGACTTCTGTAAGACATTTACACTGTAACTTTTGGAAGCAGAACCGAGACTAGATGTTATGTTCTTTTGCATTACTGGGCCACAGTTTATTGCATTATAACTCTTATTACATTATGTTATATTTATCTGTACTTTATTTGGCAGGACAGTATAGCATGAAAAAAGAATGGAGAGGGGGAGGACATTCAGCAAGGATCCAATCTCACAATGCTGAGGCTGGCACATAATACGACCATCCCCTTGGCCAGTGTACAAGACAAGGAACTATTTGTCAAAGTTAAGTATACACCACACAATGCCTTTTTGACTATGTAACAATCTTCAGGGGAGCTTAAAGGAATAAAACAAGCGAGTACCATGTTGAGATCAGTCTGACCACACAAACCACATGTGCTGGGTGAATGCGGTCGTATGTCTGTGATTTTGTCTCTGTTGCTGTAGACTCCTGCTGAGTATTGTCCCCCACAGCAGCTCGCTTTGCTGCATGTGTTTGAAGTGGGCTCTACAAATGCTACATCTAAAACATAAAACACATTTTAAGAGAACCCTTAGAAAAACAGGCATTTTGAATGGCGCTCAGAGATTTGGAAAGCTTAATGGTGGTTTCTATCATATGGCATCTTTTATATATGCTTGATTACTGAAAAATAATTACATTCATTTTAATGGCTAGTGGAAATGCTTCAGTTAAAACAGTGGCTTATGATAAGACAGAAATATGTTTTTCTTAATTTCTTCTTTTTGTTCCAAGGTGTCCAAAATTGTTATTGTTGTTTTACTGTGGTGGAAGTAAAAAGAGTATTTTAGGGTAAACTGACTCCTTAACTCCTTAAAAAACTTACTTGGAGTTTTGGAGTTTTGTTTTGTTTCATTCACACATGTTTGAGTAATCCTATTAGTCAGTCCATCTCCAAAGCTCAAAATACTCCATTCCAACAGCTACCTTTTGCCTTTTGTTCTGTAGAGAAAGCCAATTCCAGGGCTGATATTATCCAAATGATTCTTGTGAAGGTGTATGATGTTTAAAAACACAGTGGAGCACTCCCCATATTACCACATGACATCACAAGGTGAAGTAGAGTTTTTCTGGTTGAGAGATTTCAGCCTAAATATGCAGGGTTTATGTGTTAAATGTGTGTGTGAATGAATAAAAACACAAGCCTGCGTATGTTTTTGATGAGGAAATGACATTATAACATTAATCAGAAAATAGCATATTTTCTTTTCTTTTTGGGGCCACAACATAAAACATTACGCTTGTAGTATGCACTGATTTGCACAGATACTGATTTGTTGTATCTCTTCACACAACCTTCACAGTTTGTCCGTGAGTGGGGTTAGGGTCCATAACTCTCTGGATCTTTAACACATTCATATACGTACCATGTGTGCATACAGATGTGCAGGCTGTGAGGATGTGCCACACGTGCTCTTTGGAAGAATCCCATCATTATCTCCTTCTGCTCTTGTTACACACCTCACCATTCTCCTGGCAAGCCTTTGAAAAGTCCCCAGCGCTTTGTAGTTTTCCAGGAGGAATAGAGGTCAAGAGGGAAAATCAAATTAGGCGCTCATTTGATCGTGCTGGAGCAGGAGAGGCTTCTCATTAAGCAGCCAAGCCCCCCGCTGCCAAGTCATTAAGTCCATATTTACAAGGAAATAGAGCTATGCGAAAGGAAGGAAAAATGTGCAATGATATACACCTATCCTAGTCACTTAATGTGACAAAGATAGAGAGGATATTGGGATAACAGATAAATATAAGAGCTAATATGCCTGAATACACAGTGGAGAAGGTTAAATGTGTATACGTATACAAATACACTGTACACTTCTGAGTCCGATGAGAGGGGCAACAGTAGCTCAGATGGTAGAGTATTTGTCCTCTGATCCAAAGATTGGCAGTTCAAATCCCACTCTCAACACAAACATCATTGGAAGAGTGGTCAGATCCACTGATCTGGTGGTGCAACTCCTGTATCATTGTGTCCTTGGGTGAAACACTTAACCCCCCTCACCCTTAGTGTCTGGTATGCTGGAGTATGGATGTGAATGTGAGTGGCTCCTTGATGTGAAGAGCTTTGAGTGCCTTGAAGGTGGTAAAGCATTATATATAAAAATGTGTCCATGACCATATTTCTTTAAGACAGTTTTTCTTTGAGAGTAAATTTATAATAGAATCTAATAATAGTCAGCATTCTGTTTATTTGAGGTAAATTAAATAACAAACAAACCTTTGTTTTTGCTAGTGAATGAAATTAACAAACTGAGATACTTTCTGAGATTGTAAATTTGTTGTTTGTTTTTATTTAGTCTGAACAGAAATATGTTTTATAAGCAGTATAACTAACAAATTCTGATTCTTTTGTGGAGGGTACTTGTTTCTCCACCTCTGCAGAATTGCCCATGTGCTTCCATTACATCCCTTTCATTCCTGTTGTTAATGTCTTAATTTCCACCTTGTCTTCCCACACCCTGGCCCCACACACCACAGGCTAATGCTTTGTGATGTGCGTCTGAGGGCTGCTGAACAGAGCGGGACGGGGCCAAAGCGTACGGGATCCTTCACATGTGATTATAGAGGAGCTACAGGGAGACAGCAGAGCGGCCTGTTCAGGTTCACTCAGGCATCACTGATCCAACCCTGTCGTCAGCTCTTACCACACCACACCATCCAAACAGATTTATAGAAATCACAGCAAGAGGGAGAAATCTGTCAGGAAACGACCTGACTGCACTAAAAGAAAAAAATTATAATGTAGTTTTGTACAGTGACCACTGCGATGTGAAAGCCACTGAAAAATGTCACATGTCGACACAAATATGAAAAGTAGTGTAATGGACTTTTCCATTTCTGCTTAAGGGGGCTCCACATAAACCGCCTGCCTCTACTACCTGCAGTGATTTGTAAAATAATCTTGTATACTTATACCCTGCTAAAAGATTTCCAAATCACATTTCCAGGTTTGAAATAAATGTGCACTGATGTTTGTGGATAGTCAATCTGCAGTGGACTGTAAGAAATATACTATGGTATAACATCACAAGTTACATTAGGTACAATTATGTAACATTTGTTTGAACTCAATGAGATACTATTGCTTTGTCTGAAATGTTCAACAGCATCTTGCATGTATTCAGTAATAAAGTGGATCAGTCCAGGCATCACCATAGAGATAAGCAGCTGGCGTATCTTCCACCAGACTTTCTTTACATTACATTTTTGGTTTTCCTGCACTTAAATTCACAAGTGCAAGCAAACCAATACTGGAGAAAATTTCCTGGGCAGAGATTCGATTAAGCGGAAGTAAATTCCTGTCAGCTTTTTTAACATAGAATATAGCACGGCACTGATAAGAGGAGACATTTGGGTTCTTTCCTAGAGCACTACAGGAGCTGTTGAATCTGTGGACCTCTGGCTTGGTCTAAATGTCACATTAACATCTGCAGTATCTGTGCCATAACTACTATGACCAGAGACATTGCTCAAGCATCACTCTTCTTTCATCTGATCAAAATATTCAAACATATTTTTCAGAAAACTTTGAAAACCAGAGATCTGTCATACTGCAAACTCATTCAACAGATTTTCCTACCATATTTGTCATACTTGCTGTTTGTTACAAGTTTTATCAATGACCTTTTCTGAATCTCAACCCTTCACATGCATCTGACCTTTAGCTGGGCTCCACGCACACTATGACCAAGGACTCACTTCTCCGCTGTGAGCAAGAACAACAAGCCTATCTCTTATTACCCCATATCAAAGGAGCACTACACAACTTTTCTAGCCACCTGCTTGTCGATGGATTCAATATTTATTTGCCTAGGATGTTCTATTGAATAGCTTGTATTTATTTTATTACGAATGTTTATATTAATAAACAAAACATTGAAAAACATGCATTCTTACTGTGATTTCACTAAATTTTTTCTCAGATCTGACCTGTAACCTGGTCCCCCCTTGTTTCCATGAGAATTTATGTCATAAATGCAATGCTGTGGAATAGTCTATGAAAACCAGAGACAAGCAGGTGGCAGAACCTCTACCAGAAAAGTTAAACAGGGACAGTTCGGAATTTTGGACATACGACCTCATTTCCATCCAGTCCTTGTATTTGCCGAAGTCACTGACTAGCGCATGTCAACAGCCATAGTTATTCTGCCACTAAAAACAAACTTACTCACTCTACAAAACACCTAAAGCAGAACAATTATAATGCCAGAATGTCAATGTGAATGTCTGTGTCGATAGAATAATTTTAGAAGTAAAACCAACATTGCATTTGAAGGATTTATGTCTGAGCAGCAGCAGTGAGTTGTACTTCCTGATAGAAAGCTTGGCAGCGGTGGACTGATATATGAGAAAATAGTCCCTCAACATGAAACGATTTATGAGATGCAAGATTTGTTTTATTTCAAACATTATTCTATCAACACAGACATTTACACAGTCTGGTGTAATAATATATTTGCTTTGGGTGTTTTGTGGAGTGGGTAAGACTGTTTTTAGTGGCAGGTTAACTATGGCCATTGACATGTGCTAGCCTAGCACCAGTGACCTCTGCAAATACAAGGACTGGATGGAATATTTAAAACAATGTCTCCACACATCTCCAACACTCTGGCTCACTAGGAAATGAAGCCCTATGTCCAAAATCCCGAACTGTTCCTTTAAATAGTGCATCTTTAAAAATAGTATCATAGTTTGTTAGCTTAGAAAAGATGCTAACTCAAAATTCTACTACTGATATTTTTGGTGTGAATGTGGATTATTGACTGCATCCAGAAATGTGAAGGGATCAAATATGTGCCAAATGTATTAACACAATCATTCCTTGGTTAATAAAAGACAAGCAGCTTAAAGAGCCCATATTATACTAAGCACTCTGTTTCGCCGTGTGATGTCATTTAGTGATACAGGAAGTGCTCCACCGTGTTTGTAAATGCCATACTCACTACAATTGGACAATTTGGATAATTTTAGGGATGCCAATCTCTACTGAACAAAAGGTAAATGTTAACTTGGAACACTTCATGACATCACAAGGTGGAACAGAGCATTCTGACCTTTGGAGATATAAACAGACTACTAATAAAGGGTTTCCTATGTGAATGAAACAAAACACAACACCAGGTATGTTTTTGCTAGGGTACCAGCATTATAACATGGCCAAGATCTGAATATGACAGAAGACTAAACTCTTTTCACCCAGTAAACATGTAAAATGTAGATGTCCAAACATTACAGCAGGCTGACCTGAGTGAGACACGCAGGGGAACAGAGACAGGGATGTGCTGAAACAGAGATAGATGAGGAACTGAACAGAGGAAGGAGAGCTGGGAAAAGGACTAAAAGCGAAATAATTGCACTTATGGAACTGAAGTGCCTTTCACATAGTATTGCGTCTGACAAGAACGCTTCCTGTGGGATCAGAAAAGTCCCATTCATCTGATGGAGCGACACATGTTCCTCCTTTTACAGCCAGAGCACAGAGAGAACCCGAGAGGATGTGAGCAGAATGTGTCTTTAGACGAAACTCACACTGAAAGGGGAGAAATTATAGATAAACTGCTATAATGATAAAACTCCTCTCAAACTAATGACTGGTGCTGGCTCAATGGAAGCAGTCACTAGAGACTCCATTAGAGTCTCATGTCTCTTCCACTTAAACTTCTCTTTCCTCTTAGAAAACTCTTTACAACAATTGTTCAAACTTTTTTCTGATCTCCAAGTTGTATAAAATATTGAATATTGTGTCACTGAAAGAGAGCATGTCTCAGTATGTTCAATAGAGATAGGTCAGTGATTCCCAAATGTTGGCTGGAAAATGAAGCCTAAGAATTTACAACCCTCCGATGAATTGATTTAGTTGGATTTGTTATTGGTGTAAGAGTGATGGGACAGAGGTTTGTATTATTGTACATAAAGACATTATTATCATTACACAAAATGTGAATATATATTTTCTCTTACATTGCTCTGGTGCGCAAATAGAGCCAATATGTCAAAGGAATATGTGCGAGCAGGCACTATAGGCTATAATGAAGCTCAGTGCTGTTTATGCATAAATCAACTATTACATTCATCTATTCAAAAATATTGCCTTCTTAAGCTGATTATTTTCTCTCATACAAAGCAAATGTATTATGTGGCCTTAGTCCAACATTAAGCATTCAGGGACAGGCAGACTGCATCGTTATTCATGATTGGCTGACGCTTCATCAGATTATTTCCTCCAATAATTGTTACATGAAGGAAAATGTATTTCAGTCAGATCAGTCTGAGCACAGATTTTTACATTCAGCATACAAAAATGTTTAAAGATGGGTTGAGAATTTACTCTTGTGTGTCTAGTGTTATAATGTTTATGTTTATAGTGCTCATAAATCAGATACCACTTAAAAAGTCATTGATACAGATATATCTCTATTATTTGACAAAAGAAGTCAGCTGACATTAAATGAAATTGTTTTGCATATAAGATTGAGTGAAAGAGTAAATGTAAATATATACCAGAAAATGCAGATGATAGATGACTGAAAACTCAAGAAAAATACAAAACAAAAATGTAAACATATTTTCAAGAGCCTGTAATCAATATAAGTATTCATGGTCCTGTTTAGGCATTTGATATTCAACAAATACTACTACTAATACTAACTAGCTCCTGATGGTAGTTGTATGTGTGAGAGACTTGTCTAACAGCATCAGCTCACCTGTTGTAGTTCCAGCGAAGTCAGCTCTTTCTGGTCAGATTGTGTTGAAGTAAAGATCATGTTAAACTCTAATAGAGCAGTACCTTCAGTTATCATTACACTCAATTCCACCTTGTGATGTCATGTGGTAATACAGCAAGTTCTCCTCTGTATTTTTAAACCCTATACACCTTCACTAGAATCTTTTGGATCATTCAACCCTGGAATTACAAATCTCTATTGAACAAAAGCTAAAAGGTAGATGTCAGCTTTAAAACTACTGATTCGTGACATCACAAGGTGGAACAGAGCATTTTGAGCTTTGGAGACAGACTATAATAAACATGTGTGAATGAAACAATACATAACTCCAGGTATGTTTTTGAGGAGCTAACAGCATTTTTACTTTATCTTAAAGCTCACAAGAGTCATTTAGTTTAATATAGGAGATATAATTATTTCTGGAGAGATATTATTATTTTCTCTAGTGCAAAGATATTTCACCATGTACTATAGAACAGCATTCATACATTTCACTGGAATCTACCCTTCAATTCTGAACAGTGATCTTGAGAGCGTTAATGGTTTTGTCTCTGAGGTGAATATATTGTACTCTGCCTGATAGCGTACATGGTTCAAACACACCTCTTGGCAATAATCAGACTCACTCCTCCAGTAACACTTGTGTTATATGTGGAGAAGAAAGCTTTCACAACAACGCCGGGATGGTATCGGGAGCCCACCTCTCCTTTGCCTTCACAGTACCTTCACATGAATCCATTGTCTCTGATATGATCTCTGCTGGAGGCATTACTCATTGCACCGTGGCATGCTGGGAAATGTGTATCAATAGATGTGGACAAAAGGAGCTCACCGACCGTGTTGCCTGTGAAGAGAAGGAGAGAGCGGAGCGGTAAACCCAAAATACAATGCCGAGGCCTATAGGGTATGAAGCTCAAGAGAGTTAGGCACCTGTGAAAAATAGAAGGATCTGTACAGATATAGCTCAACTTCAATAAACTACTTCAGAATGAAGCATATGTTTATAGCATGTTTTTCAATATAAGAATCACTGTTAAAATAATGACACTTTTTTTGGTCTCAGTGATTTATTCAAGTCAGCATAACATGAGTGTGGTTAGTTTACCTACTGCAGCAGTGACATTAAAGGGGCACAATGGACATTTCTGGAAGGGGGATCTGCAAAGTCCTTTCTTCGTGGAGAACCTGGAATATTAAGAATGGCATTAAAAATACCTTTCATTAATCTATTTGTGCTGCTAACTGTTTGTCTAAATTACTATAGATAAGGTTAATACCAAATGGTGGAACATTGGTGGACAAGCAACAACATCTCTGCAGTGGTAAGCAGCTAATTGTGTTTATGTACATGTTTTTTGTACATGTTTTTGTACATGTTTCAGACTGCTTGTTTGCATGACTGTAGATGAGTTTAATGCTATACTGTAGAACATTCACAAAACAAGCAATAACATCTCTATGGAGATAAGCAGGCTTTACCAGAAAAGTTACATAGTGCATCTTTAAGCAAAAATCAATAAGTGTAACCAGACAAAATGTATGTGTTTTATTAGTAGTAGTAGTAGTGCTTTTATATTTGCAAACATTTTGATTGGTTAACCTTCCGTTTGAAAAAGGAAATTTAAATCTAAGGCTGTGTTGGGCAAGCTGTATTGTGTAAATTATATATGGTAATGTGACACAATATGAACTTGCTGGAGTTTCTGTATAATCCTAGAGTGTATTACTCACTTTGTGGCTAAACAAGTACCACGCAAAAAGCTCTACCATTGCAGGAGCAGCCAAAGAAAAAATTATGCAAGCTGAGGTCAATTCCATAATAGCTCCACTGATACAGATTGTTCACCAATCAACTAATTATACTGACTATGACATGTTTCCTAACACACACTGAATATCCTCTCTCTTGTATGCACTTGAATGAACAAACAATTCATCTCCCTTTTATTTCACGAGCAATTAAACATTGTGATAGCTTTTGTTGAAAGTGAAAGATGGTGCGCTAAACAGAGACTTGCCCGATCCCCTGATACCAGAGGCTGAGTATTCTGCAGGGAGCATTTGAATCATTGTGGGGGTACAAAACTATACAGAGAATGAGAGGAGGCTGTAGCACACTGTGAGGGAAAATATCTACTTTTCTGTGTCTGTGTTTGTTCATGTTGCTTAGAAACATGCCAGCAACTCTCCGTGCATGTTCCTTTGACGCCAGTGTCGATTGTTGGCCATACAGACACCCACTCACTTTCAAATATACACTTAAGTATAAGGCTTAGACTGAGATGCATTTTGTAAATAAAGACACTGGTTAAGTGTAACTGAGGACAGCAAAATTAAACAGAAAAAAAAAAAAAATGGTGTGGAGCCCAATATAAAGTATAATGCAACCAAGAGTACAGTCAAGATCTGTTGGACCAAAGGAGACAAGCATATGAGATATCCTGACTTTTGTCTGTCAAATATTGTGTTGACTGTTACGACAAAAATTAAATATCTTCGGCATATCATCACTGCAGACATGGCAGATGATTATGATACGTATAGACAATGTAGGATGAAGTATGCTGAGGCAAACACTGCGTAATTTTGGCTCTTGTACAAATGGTGTAAAGTTCTTTGAATTATATTGTTCACTGTTTGAATCATATTGTTCACTGTTGTACACATCCCACTTCTGGATTAATTACAAAAAAGCCAGTTTGCAAAGACTGCAGGTGGCCTACAATGACACTTTGCGGATGCTTTTGAGGAAGCCATAATGGACAAGTTGGACTGAGATGTTTGTTACTGCACGAGTGAACACTCTGCAAGCTGTACAGTTTTATTTGCAGATTGAACAAATGGGACAATGAAATAATAATCTCACTCACAAATATGAGATTCAGTGCAATATGATATCAGTCTAATATGTGAAGACTCTGGTTGGTATGACTGTCTTTTTAAAACATACATTTTTGTTGTTTTGTATTGTCACTGTCCTTGTCTATTTTAAAAATGGACCATGAGTCTGGAATAAAGATGAACTGAAATTGAATTGACAAAGTGTTAATTCATTACTCTTAGGAATATACTGCCAAAATTAAAATGTTTGAAGTTGTCTGTGTATTTTGCTTTATCAATATTAAATCTGATAACTAAGCTAACTAATAAGTAAGGTTGTGACACTAAATGTTGCAATAGGTCAAGTAGTGCTGACTCCACAAAACTGACATTATAGTTACAGTTATATTACTGTGACAAATTAATATTGCGTATTAAGCATGAAACATTGACTAGATACTTTTAAGCAGTTTTAGTAACAATTAAGATGAATAAAAGAAAAAATATTATTTATTTTTTTTTGTACTAGTAGATGGCAGATGTGAAACCTGCCAACCGTCAGAGACCGCAGCAAGACAACATGGATTGGAACAACTGAGACTTGTGCTGTACTGTCATTCCTACTATAGATAATTACATTTACTATTACATGGCTACAATTACAAGTACATATCTACACATAAAAGTAGTACATTTGTAACATGACAATTTGCTGTTGTTACTTTCCCACCTTGCTCACATCAGGGGTCAAAACCAGCACTAAATAATTCAGGATACTCCTGAGTGCCACTGGAACAGCCTTGTGAACCAAAGATACCAGAACTGCTAAGAACTGAATCCCTCTGAATCATTGTCTGTTTCAGAGCACTTGCTTACCTTGGTGTGTGTGTGTTTGTATTTTTGTGAAACAGAAAAAGTTCCTTTACCTTGAAATCATCTTTATGCTGAGTGTACACTCCCAGTCTCCTTATCTCAAATTAATTTGTCTTTGCAGGTTTCAGATAAGGTATACGAGCAAGTCTGGTTACAGGGAGATTTTAATTGGCCTCTTCTGCTGTGTCAGTCATTCTCACTTAATCATTTTGTCATTCAAGGACTCATTTGCAATGACTCAATCACTTCCCATTAGAAATTACACAGGAGCACATTCACTGAGCTATAGTGTGTCTATAGGGCAGCCAGCATACTCTCAAAGCACTACACTAGTAGTTATTATTTGTTCACTCCACACCTGGTGGTGGTAAACTGCTACTGTAGACAAAGCTGCCTGGGGCAGACTGATGGATGCCAGGCTGCCAATCTGCCAATCATCAGTCATTCTGATCACCACCAACACTCTCACACACACACACCCACACACACCCACACACACACACACCCACACACACACACACACACACACACACACACACACACATACACACACACACACACACACACACACACACACACACACACACACACACACACCTACACACACACACACACACACACACACACACACACACACACACACACACACACACACACACACACACACACACACACACACACACACACACACACACACACACACACACACACACACACACACACACACACACACACACACACACACACACACACACACACACACACACACACACACACACACACACACACACACACACACACACACACACACACACACACACACACACACACACACACACACACACACACACACACACACACACACACACACACACACACACACATCCACACACACACACACACACACACACACACACATACACACACACACACACACACGGGGGAGCACCGAGCCACTGTCACCTCTGAGCAGCTGTCACCCCTCTGTGGGTTTGGATTTGTTTGCAGTGTTCAGAGAAATCAAATTATCAAAATATAAAAACACAAATTGTTGAAGGTCTCTAATCTTGTCCTGGCTCTCATAATAACAGTCTGCCCAAACAAACTGTATTAGAAATATTTTGTTTGCTTAAAATGGACTTTGATTTCTCTTTTAACCACTGTTTGAATGGGGTGCTTGTAAGCAATCTGTATACAGATCATATGTGCAAAGATCATTTTCAACTTTTCCATTTGGAAGCCAATGTCCTTCACATCGCCTTATCCAATGAATTTGAATGTTTTACTATTACTTTTTTCAAATGCTTTTCTTGAGAGACAGCATGGTGTGATCTGTTGAAGTTCCTGCTCAAGCACATGCTTTGGTTAAACAGGGATAGGTATCTGCTTAAAGATTTCAGGATGAATTTTCCTCTCATATTTCTAAATATCAATGAAATAATATTCATGAATGACTGTGTACTTAAACTGAATGTGAACATGTGCAAACAGAGCCTCCTGCGCCACAGGACTCCTTTCATTTCACTATTTAAGTAGAGCAGGAGAGCAAGGACACAAAGACAAACTGAATTCTGAAAGGTGCAAAACCTTTTCAAACCTTTTTTAAATCTCATGAAGAGCAGATGAAATTAGGCTGGCTAATCAGCAATCACACTCACAAAGGGTGTTCATTCACTGCAGGAGTGGAGCCCTATAATATAGTGCAGTTATTAAATGACTTAGAGAGTGGCAGAGGCAGTAGTCACTTTCTTTGCTTTGCTAAATGGTCATTACAAGGCTCATTTGGATGTAAAGCTCGTTCTCCAGCTGGGACTGCAGTTGGCAAAGCTTATTCAAACATCAGGAGGGCTGCACTCAGGATGAGTAAACCCTAAACTGTTACTTCAAAGATGCAGCAAAGATGTTTTTTTCAGTAAGAAAGTTTAAAAATTCTGTAACAATTCACATCAACCTGTATGATAATGGGCAAATGTCCTGTTGATTTATGAGGAAGAAAATACACACATGATAAGCAATATATAAAACTGAAATAAATATATGATACCCCAGTTTCACCTACCACACCTCAATGTTCTGTGTTGAAATCCACAACATACATCACTAATGTCCAATGTGTTGAATGTGGGTTGACCATTTCACAGATACATCATGGGCAGCACACAAAAATACAAAAGAAAATCCCACATGTGTGCATGTTATTATGCATTTTGGACCATTGCTGACCCCTCCTTCTTTTCAGGCACTAAATTAGATTCATGAGAAAAATGCACACACAGAGGACAAAGCCATCAAAAGCCCCTGCACTCTTACCTGGGGACCTGAGCACAGTATGTGTTTAATGCAAATGCATGTGTGATCACAGTGTCAAATTTATGGGCTATGATGGTGCTGTATCACGCTGTGACCTATTGTATGAGGAAGGGTAAATCTGAAAGTGACAGATAGTTCTCTATAGCACCAAAGCTAATAAAGAGAATATAGGACAATAAATACTTTTTATTACTAAAATATAGACGACTGATATTTTAAACATCTCACCTTAAATACAATACTGAAAAGACAGATATGTGAATAAAAGATGCAGTACCTAGGTTTGAATGGTAAAAGATACATAATTCTATGAAGCTGTTGATTTTAATACCCGAAATAGATGGAAATATAACATAAACTTCTTTATCAAGAACAACAGAATCTCAACTCGACATATAAAAAGCTGTTGGACATTCTCAGAATGAGTCTGTGATGGTAAATAAAAGTCAAAATGCAAATTTTGCTGCGATTTCTGACTTATTTAGATTGTATACCTTTCCTGTACTTATCCTACTTTGTGTTAGTGTAACGCCCTCTAAGGGCTTGACTCCACCAGAGAACTATAGACAGCAGACTTTAGTTTCAATAACTTTATTATAATAATTTAAAGTTGTTAAAGTTGTCATCTGCCATTTGCAAGGCCATTGGCCTACACTAACACAGGGGAAACTCACAAAAGGAAAAACCACACCCATGTAAAGTGTACCAAATGTAGATCCATTTAAAAAGTCTCACAAGACTACATGTGCACAGTGTTATCCCATAGCATATCATAGCAGGGGATCTTTCCTCATGTTTGAAATGTTCCACAATGAAAGTTTTGATGTAAAATACTGGTTATGTGTGCTACTTGACCTGTCAGTAAGAGCACAATGTGACTTCTGCAAATGGTGAAAACATTAAAGCATGAGCAGAAGAAACATTCAACCGCTTCACCAACTTAAATCAACTGTGCAATCATGTTTTGCCTAAGGATGTGACAAATATGTATTTCACATCACAAATGACTGTACTTCAGTTCAAACCAATACAATGACTGTCCATATATTTATATCTTTCTGAACATGTGGCATTTAACGTTGTCCTTGAAATGAGAATCATATTGAGCCTGGTCTCATGCTTCACCTCTGTATCCACACACAAGGGACTCAATTTAAAGTGTTGCACATTTGACCAGAAGAGGGGAGCTGAAGGAGGTCTTTAAAGTCCTTCATTGTCTGTGATGATGGCTACAGTGATAGCTCATAAAAAGGCAATGCCAAGATGTATCTAATGATTAAAGGCCAATGACATTTTATATGCCTTATAGGAGCCTCACAAGGACGCACTGGTGTCCTCTGCTACTGTGGACCATGACATATTGGTCTTATCTCCTTCGCTCTGCCCTCTCAGTCACTGATTTGTTTGATTTGAGGATAGGGGATTGTCAGGGTACAGTGTAGCACGCTGGTAAATGGTGTGGTACGTTTGGCTTTCAATTCTAATAAGAACCCAACATTTTCTGTGTTGTTTCAATCTGTCAGAGTAAATCATGATGACAACTTCATAGGTGAATATGATCCATGCAAGGATATTAAAGACCTTGATCCAACCACAACCTTGTACAGTGCACAATTTTTGAATAGGCTAACAAAGGAAGAGGTCAGGTCTAATCCAATTATAGTCCAAAAATGAAATTCTGTGAAATGGATTTAATGTCTTGAGGTTTTAGAACTAAGTACAGTGGTTCTCAACCAAATACCACCTTAGAAAATATTTGGCTTTCTGAGTAGTAGCAGGTCTAAACCTGGACTATATAATTTTAGATTATGTTTAGGCCTAAATTACAGTTAAACATGGTCTAAAATGAGATATGGTAGTACTAAATAATTAACCCAAAGGAGGAAGCAAACATGTATAAATGTGTCTCTAAAAGAACCACAACACAACACTGGCTTATTTTGTTTATGCTTTTGTATTTGTTTATTGTTGTAAGCTGACCTTAGGTGTTCAGAAAGGCCCTTGATAAATAAAATGTATTACTAATAAAAACACAACATGTCATAATGCATTTGAGTAAAGCTACACTGTAAATGACCCAGTGACTTATGATATGTGATACTTTGATCATACACACTCTTATATTTGTGTGTATGATTTCTTTAGATATGCACAATGTAGCCTTAATGTCAGCAGTTTCATATTTATATTTGCATCTAATCCACACATCCATTTCATTTCACATGGCGTCCAAAAGCAGTGCTTGATTACATTAGCATATGAAACACCAGCTGTGTCCTTGTGCCACCTGAACTTAGCCATATCTTTTAAAATCATACAGTCAGGGAAACATTTCAAACAAGGACGAGTGCGGGCAGAGCGGTCGTGTGGTCAGGTGTGAACCTTTGGTGACTTTCCTTGGCAACAGGGATTTTGCTACCTCTGCGGAGCCCATTTCCCACATCCAAAGCAAAAAAGTCCAGGTGAAGAATATAGATTCAATTTAAAAATGTTTTGCAACTCAATCTTAACAAGAGCCAAGCCAGAGTTGACATGAAAGGCCCTGTAGCCAATTTTTCCCCATATATGAGTCAAACTTGTCTTTCTCCAGTACAGATATATTATATAAGAAGCTCTTGAGATCAAGTAAATCAAACAAATCCTGTATTTAATTAATAATGTGCTTTATTGTCAGATAATCAGGAAGTGCGCGTCATATAGTATTTGTTGTTTACTTTACCATGACGGCAAAACTCCATTCTGATCTCTGAAAGTTGTTTAAAGCTCATATAAAATCACTGTTTAAAATGAACTAGTTCTGTTTTTCATGTTTTTAAGACAATAACAGTCAGGGCCAAAATATCTAAGAGCAACAGTGATGTCTTATTAAGGTCTGAACATTTGAGCTGTGCTGTGATTTAGTAGACCAGCACAGGCGTCCATTAGCAGCGGAGCAGCATAAACCTCTATCCAGGAAGTGATTTATGCATTCAATAAGACTAGCGGCTCTCATTTCCTTCTCTCCCTATTTCAAATCCTTGTGTGAGACAGCAGCAGCAGCAGCAGCAGATTACAGTATGGCAAAGTGGATGTGCCAGAGGAAGGTGCCCTGCTGAAGAAAAGGCCAGACAGAAGGAAGCAAAACGCTCCCGGGGCAGTTTTGTGTTTGTTTGTTTGTTTACAGAATGACTTTGCAGTGCACACTGCCAAGCACTGCATCATGGGATTCAGAACAGGTGCACCACTGAAATTTGATTTAACCCTAACTGCACCGGACTTGGATACCTCAAATCTGAAATCTACCCATGAGAAGGACCGATAGGACTTCATGCACAGCAAATAATTGAATAGTGTTGGTGCACAAAAAGTACACCACATTTAAATTGCCTGCAGAAATGTCTATGCATTCTCAAAGTAAAGTTTACTTAACAATGCAACCCACCTAAGAACATCTAGACTATTTCTCAGAATTATATAAGAAAGATTACAGTGCATTTCTATTCAGCAAACCTTCGATGGCTATAGGCTAACTTTTCAAATGATACACACGACAGAGGCCAAATCCAGAAATGTTCAAAGCAATATAAAGAGAAAGTGAATATGCCTTGAAGGACATCGGTAGGTAAGGGAACCCTAGGTGAAGACGGAGCACTCAAACCTGCTGACTTTGACATTGTGAACCTGCTGGCTGTGGAGGAAATCACTCTTTTACATTTGAAATCACTGGGCAATTAATCTGCAGGGAAAGAAGTTAAGGACAGAGGAACGAGGTGCAGAGGGAGAAAGTCCAAATCAGCAGAAAAAAAGGTTTGAGGAGGAGAGAAAGCTGCTTGCAGTAACACTCATTAATTTCCCTAAAGACAGGTTTGAGAATATTAATCCAAATGGAAGAGATGTAAGCCTTAGCAGTGACTCTGCTTTGTGGTTCAAGCTAAATCCAATCACAGCACATACAGCAGTCACTGAAAGCACCTCTATAAATCTTCAAGCTAAGACAGTTACAATAAGGCACTGAGCATCAACAGGAGCAGGTGGAAGCAGTTTGAGCAGCATTGGACACAGAAATGAAAAACAGAAAATATAGATAAATGTCTGGCCCCCATATGTCCATCAAGATCAATTTTGGCCCTTGTGCAAAAGGAACAGTTTTTCACAGGTTTTTTTTTTTTTTTTTTTTGTAATCTTGTAAACATACAACTCTCCCTATCCTATAGGCTCACATAGCAAAACAGAACCTACACAAGCTATAGTGGAATAAAGCAAACAAAAAAAAACAAAAAAAGTGTGCTGTACTTGGCTGGAAAAGTCTTATAAAATCATTTTAGTTAACTGTAATAATAAAAGTAAAATAGTATTTCTCTGATAAACTAAAACAAACTAAAAGCAAATACAGATCAGTGTGTTTTTCCTGAGAGTTCTGTATATCTGCTGAATACAGCAGGTGTGGGTCGTAAAATAAGACTTTATTATGCAAGGGTAGAATATTCAGTTAAGTCTTTTATCTGGAAATGGCAGTGAGAGGCTCACAAATGTTTATGGTCACCAACTGGGACGGTGTAAATCAGAGTTTAAAAAAAAAAAGGTGTGTGGCCTACCAGAACATCTGGAGCCGGTGTCTACTTTAAGAAACGTATGTTGCCATACGATCTACTGAATGGTGTTATGGTGACCTCTAGTGGACAAAAGAACAACTACATATTTAAAATTTTATTACTTTTTTTTTTCTGTTTTTTTTTTTTTTTTTTTACTTTCTTGTAGGTTGTCAGTATACAATGAAATGTCTTTTACCTCAGCTTCCAAAAGGTACAGGGACCTGTCAGCTGCACTGACAGATCTCCTCAGAAGTGTCAGCATACGATGTTCTCCTTTGTCTGTCTGCCTAAAAAAGTCATGAAGACATGACAGACATCACAGGACTGCACCAACACATCACTAAAAGCAAGAAATGAGGCTGTACTCATAACAAAATCTTTTTTATTGAATTGAATAATGTTTGCTAATATTTCTCTCTCTTTAAATCTGTCTTCTTAAACTCTCTTCCATGTACACATTAAGATTAAGTAGTAACAAGTAACAAACAATGTGAAATAATAAAATCTGTAAGAAACAAAGCATAAAGCAATGACACCAAGAGGAATATATTTTACCTAACAATGTGTCCAACTGGTCAAAGTATCAACCTTCCCATAAACCCCAGCAAACTTTAATTTCCGTAAGTATGAAATGGTAAAAATGTCTTAAATAAAAAAGTGCCTTTGCTGCAATTAATTATTAAAAAACAATAATACAATTAAATAATGTAAATTATCATTAAACATAAACAATAAAAGAACAAGGCATTTTTTGTTAAAAAAAAAGCTTTGATGTCCCAAATCTGTTAGGTTAAAGGCATCTCTTTATGTTTCACAACTAACTCTCTCTTATGACAGCATTGATTATTATAATCAGCAAAGCATTCCATATGATTGGCACAAATAAAAAGAAGGCAATCTATAGCTTGTGAATGTTTATGCTAATACAACTCCGTGCTATAGGCCCCCACACACTCAGAGTAATCAGTTCCACTTCCTGTTTCCTGCTGGCATGTATGATTTATGAGAAGAGCTCATCAAGGACTATTGATGAAGATGATGCCACAGCAAGATACAACTGTTGTCACCTGCTCACTGAAAATATAGGACACATCAGGGAGTGTGTTGCAAACTGGATGCATTTTTGTAATTAAACAACCTAAAATGCACTGGTTTTGTGCACTTAATTGCATGATAAATATTCTGTTTGTAGAATTCAAGCTACATTGAAAAGAAAGAAAATTTTATATAATTAATTTAAGATCCACAAAACAATGTGGGACTGTCATTCTGAATTCTGTTTAGTAGCAGAACAATATAACAGGAAAAATTAGTTTGAGAAAATATTGAATACATTTTGATATCTGGCCTTAAAAACTATTTTCTTTAAGTTTAAAAAAGTAATAATTTATATAAGATTGATCACGTGTAGCATACTGTGGCACATAATGCAAACTGATTTATGTATTCATGGTTGCTAATCTTTGAGGCCTAGGACTTACATGAAGTTTATTCTGCACATGCTCAAATCGTGTGACTGACCATCTCACAGGAGGTGTTTAGTCCTCTCATTGAACTCGCTTGTCTCTTTTCAAGCTGATTGAAGAAAAAAAAATCCATAATTCTTATAGCTATATATTGACGTAGTATCTACAAAGAAGAGATGCACAGAGTTACTTGGGACATCCTCAGAAAGATATCATACATTGTTTTAAAGAAATCTGATAATTTACCAGTTCCTTTAAGTTTATGGTAAGATGTTCCTAAATCAAAACGTAAAAACAGTCCAAAGGAAGCAGTATCACTGTGTGCTGTTTGTAAAATGCTTTTTCTGTTCATAAGGTGGAGTTTATTTTCAATAGTCAAAAAAATCATTCTTTTTGGCCAACTTGGCAACCTCCTGGCGAATGGCCCGTACAAGTGCTGTAGTGGAGAGACTGCTAAGATGCAAGCCGTCCATGTCCTTGACCAGCGGGGGCAGGCTGTGCTGGGACACTGTGCTGGGGACGGAGGAGGAGAGGGGCTCCAGGGCCTGGTGGTACTGCAGCGGGAGCCTCATGGGGCTGTGCTGGGGGTAACGGGGGCGAGGGAAGGCATCCACATACCCGGGCAGAGGCACCTGGACCAAAGTGGCAAACAAGATACAAGACATGTTAAAAATTACATTTATTCAACAATCATGTAAATATTAACATAGATTTAGTTTTTCAGTTTATGACACGATTGTAGACGAAATAACATTCATATGTTTGCAACATAGGAAAAAGTACACTTTCCAATGCAAAAACGTACTGCAGACATGTATGTATTTAACCTCTAAATCAAAAATATCCAATGTAGCTGGTTTATAAGCATTGCAATGATTTAATAAATTCATCCCTGTTTCAAAAGTTAATGTTTACTACTTTATTCCACTGCTTTTAAGTGCGAGAGACATGTATTATCTAGACCAGGGTTTCCTGAACTTTTTGCAGCAGGAAACCCAAGATGTAACCAACCCAGCACAGCAAAATAAAGAATTGATGATACAATATCTTAAAATCAACTTGTGACTAGTGTAGAAAAAATTACACATGGAAG
Source organism: Boleophthalmus pectinirostris (assembly GCF_026225935.1). NCBI lineage: Eukaryota > Metazoa > Chordata > Actinopteri > Gobiiformes > Gobiidae > Boleophthalmus > Boleophthalmus pectinirostris. The sequence goes on from NW_026571140.1 coordinate 22,048,370, forward strand.
AAAAAAGGTGCCCCAAAATGCATTGTGCAGTGTGTATTCCACGTAAGAAAAGGTCAATGAAGAAAAAAGATTTAAAAAGTGTTCTCAACTACCCCAAGATACTGCTGTGTCCACTCACTGCCAGCCATAAATCAGTTCAGCAAATGGTTTCTAAATGACACTGGTTCTGCAAAAGACAATGCATGAAGAAGGAAACAGGCAAAAACATACTGTACAAAACAGAAAAGATCATTCAACAAACACGCAATGTCCCACAGATGAAAACACACATAAAAATGTCAACCACAAGATGCCTGACAGATGTGTAAAAGATTGGCATAACCTTTAAAAAAATTAATTATCACAAATCTTAAGATGTGTTCACATTTGTCCTTGTTTGGTCTGGGTTTGAGTCCTGGTCCTGTTCTAGTCCTGGTCCAGGTGTAGCTCCAGATTTAGTCCCAGTTTAGGACTAAGCTGGGTTTTGATGTGAAGCAGGTGTAAGTGTGAACGCACCCATAGTCTATGTTTTACAGGATCAGTTGTCTGGGCAGGATTGATTTAGAACATATTATTGAGCTGAGCAGATGGCGGTGTTGTTAGTAGTTGGTGGTAGTATTTTTAGTATGTGCTTTTTTACCGAGTCTGTCCACTGTGGTAACACGTCCTCGGGCTCAGGGGGATAGGACATCCAGGACGGGCTGTGGTACGAGGTGGGAGGTGAGGACACAAAGTACTCTGAGTATTCAGGCCTGCTGGCTGGGATGGCGTAGACCGATGTTATAGGGTTTCCTGGAGATGTAGGAAATAAAACAATATTAAGAAGTAGGGATGGGGGTCGTAAACAGCTGGTATAGTAATTTCAAAGAGACAATAAAATCAACCAAGCCATAGTGCAAGCTGAAAATCTTTCTTTGCATAATATCATTTGATAATGGTTTTGTAATTGCACCTCTAGGCAATAGAAACATTGCGGTATAACAGTACTGCAAGTATAATGAAACATTAACAGGATTGTATAAAAGGACATACAAAGATTTTCCTGTGCTTACCTGAGTAGTTGGACACAGGCTCCTCTGCAGTGATTGGTGGGAGTGCTCTAGGGCTAATCGCATATGGGTTGTTTTCATGAGGACTCTTCATATCATTAAGAATCTTCTCAGAGCTCCTTGTCTTTGGGCCCAAGTCAGAAGTGGACCTATGGATGAATGTTGCAATGATATATTGGTACCACCAGATGGCACCCACACTATGGGTACCAGGCAAATACTCATTGATATTCTTCCTCTTCCTTTCTTTCATTGAGCTACTTCATTATTAAACTCACAGCCAAATGTATTTTTGTCACAGCTTTGAATGGAATGTAAATGTGGATATAATTACAAGTATCTGATGAGCTTTGTGATGCTGCTCACAGACTGCCTTCACCTCTCCTTTTCAGTTATACCGTTTTAAGGGATTCCCAGGAGGAGGTCCGGTCCGAGGGGGTAGCGGAGGTGGTGAACCCAAGGCCATTTCGGGGAGCTGTGTGAAGCGAAATGCCTGAAACGGATCAGACAGAAGATTAGAGGGTTTCCGACAGTAAGTGCCCAAACAGATAGACATTCACGCACTGGTTTGGGCAGGCTGCACTGGTACACATCTGTTCCATAGGAGGGCACCCACTGCAGGCCTCCTCGTCCACAGCTCATGGTCCCCGGAGCGCTGGTCACTACTTCTGAGTATGGGAGGGGTGGTGCGGGGCTGTAGAGGCTGGTGGGGGGCTGCTGGGGGTGTGAGTGTCTCCCAGACGTGGACTGTCCTCCTGAAGCCAGAGTGAATGCCTCCTCCAGCAGCAGGTGCATCTGCTGCCGCACTTCGTCAATGGAGGGCTGTGAGCTGAGAGTGGACGTCTCCGAGTGGCCTTTCACACCTCGCCCACACATGAATGACCTTTGACCTACCAGACGATCCACGTTGGTCTCCTCGATCAACTCTGGCTCAGTCTGAAAAATGCACACACACTTTTGTTGGTAAGAAGGAAAAGACATTGTTCTGCATTTTTCTGTATGTGACTAAAATTCATGTTCAATGAGTTTAAAGTGCTTATGATAGATTGGACTACTCATTTTACTAAAACACACTTAAGATCATTATATTTAAGATTACCAAAAATGTTATATATTTTTTCCCCAGTTTGGCTATTTTTATGGTTTAAAATCACACTATGAAATTCCATAAGTACTAGGCAGTAACTATGTTGTGTGATGGGAAAACTGTACTCCTCTAATGTACACAGAAATTATCTAATTGGCCTATTAAAGCAAATGATAAGAAAACAGTGTTATTTTGTTGTAATAATGTTAAAAGTATCAGAAAAAAATTCTTACATCAAAAAAAAGAACTTTACTTCTAGTAATTTTCAACATGTTTTCAACTTTTCTTCACAAACTGCTTCTGATTGGTGTAAAACTATTATTTATATTTACAACAGGTATTACCCAACCAAATTAAGTCAAAATTGCAGTTATATTCTTCAGAAACTTCATTGCACGTATCTCATTTGACAGTGACAGCCTTTCTTTATCTCATTCTCAAGACATGTACTGTTAAATGAACAGGAAAGAGGCTGCCCTACTTCCTGTGTGAATAGAGGTTAGCCATAGGAGATCCAGAGAAGTGCACCCCATAAATCACCCCCCTGTGCAACAAAGAGAGTCAGAGACTCACATCTGCAGCCATGGGCCCTGCGGCGACACTACCTCCATTGTAATCACTACAGCCAGGAGTTGGGAAAGAGGGGCTGTTGGACCATATAATGAACACAGCAGAACAGGTGGCTGGGTGCTGTGTCACTGTATCACATACATTTAGGTTATTACACCTGCTGTTTTTGAGTCTAGGAGCAAATTCACTGGAGGCAACTATAGTTCATTTTCTAAGACACATAAAAAATTGTGATGATAAATGAATGATGCAGTAGTCTTTGGCTCTTTTCCAGTCAGTCTAATTCAATGCATTATTCATTAATTTTATGCACTCAAGTAAGTTAATTATGTAGCCACAGCTGCCCTAGGTGGACTGACAGAAATATGGCTGCCAATCTGCTCCTATGTTCCTCCACTAACTACTTACTCTCACACTAGATACAAGATGAGTAAAGAACACAAGAAAAATTAATACTCAGATTACACTGTCCCTCAATTTGGAATTAGACTAGACTTGACTCTTGATGCATGCCTATACAAAAAGCATTATTTTCTTTGGATTTTTGGATGATATATTCTAAATGTGACCTTTTACTACTTGCTAACAAACCATCAACCAACAATGAAACCAAAGCCTGCCTGTTTTTATAACGGAAGAAATAACGTTTAGTTTCAGACAGTGCCTTAGACAAACACAAGCATTACTCTGTTAAATGTGTATTTAAGCACATCTTTTAAAATACAGGCTTTTGTAGCCTATTAAACAGCTCACATACAAATGAGACTTCATGATGGAAAGTATACTGTAATGAAGCCATAAAAGAGAGAAGCCACAAAGCAGCCATCTTTAAATGCATTATAAATCAAAATGACAGAGTCCCATAAATTATAACTGTTAATCATGATAGGACCCTCTTTACTTGTGCTACTTGTGACACACTTGGCCACACCTGAGTAAGATGTAGCTACCTCTGTATTAAAATGTCAAGCCTAATTATACTAGCTTTAAAAATGAAATCAATATAAGATTATACTGATGCATGTGGCTTCATAACCTACATCATAGCCACTGTTTCGAATTCCTCTCCTTGGTCTCTCTCTCATCACTAGAAGGTCCATCTCTGTTCCTCCAGGGCTGGGGCTACTCAGGCTCTGTCTGCTGCGATAGGCTGGCTGTCCCACCTGTGAATGCCTGAAGAGGAGAGCACACAGTCAAGGCTAATCCCACCAAAGGCTCTATTTCAGTCAAGCTGCATTCTCAAATCTTTATATGACTCGAAGGGCAGGATTTAGTAGTGAAGTAAAGTTTGTGAAGCTGAACACTTAACTGCTCCTGACACAGAATGGCAGACAACACAGCAGTATGAGCTCCTTCAGCTCAGGCTTGTTCATATCAGTAACAGTTTAAGTCAATAATGTAGCTTGAATCACACTTCCTGCTGGTGGGTGGGTTCTAAATTTGTTCACATAAACATGCACTTTAATTAAATTATTTCAAATTATTCACTATTGATTACTGAGTGACAGTAGCTCACTTAGTAGAGTGCTTGTCCTCCAATCTGAAAATTGGCTTTTCAAAATCCTCTCCTACAGATGTTTTTTGTCCTTGGTAAGACATGTAACCTGCCTCTCCCCTAGTGTCTGCATAATGTAGCATAAGAATGTGTGTCTGAACAGGTGAGTGGTTCCTTGATGCAAACCACTTTGGAAGCTAATGCCTTGAAGGTAGAAAATCCCTATATCAATGTGACAATTTGTTTGTTCTTTGTTCAATTATTATGAGTCTGGCTTTTACCAGGAAAAGTGTTGCCAGTTGGAGAACAAACTAGAATCAGTTCCACTGACTTGGTCACCAACAGCATTAGCTCTGTAGAAGAGATAGGGGACAAAGTTGTTGGACCCCTTTCTGCTCCCTGACAGTTTAATGACAGCTTCTGAGAGGACAGTTATTAGAAGCATATTACATGTGCCATCACCTGCCATCATTTGAACTTACCTTTTATTAGACTTGACATAAGTTGACCCCCGCTCATCTGCAGGCTCTTGCAGTCTACCTTGATCAGCAGTTAATCTGTCCTGACTATGCCGCTGTATCTGTGACACTGGCCCATCATTGAGACTGTCCTCCAGTGAGGGGAAGTCATAATATCCCTTCTTCTTAGCTTTGATTCTCAGCTTGTTTCTGTAGTGCTCAATATCTGATTTTTGTTTAAGAGCCATGTTGATCTGTGAAGGAGAAAAGGTGGAGTGCATGGATACAGTGAACACAGCAACAGGATTACATGTAACGATATGTAACAACATGTAACAATAACGATTATTTTGGGTCATCATGGGTAGCTGGGATTTCAGGAAAGAAAATCATGATGAAAGGAAGTTCTTGATCTTAAACTGTTAGCCGTGACTCAAACTTACACACATCCTGATTCATATACACAACACATAGCTTTTTGAATTTTCCACAAGTTAGTGCCATGCATTACCTCCCCATTGAAGGCAGCAGTGTCATGGCTGCGGTCACACAGTGCAGGGTGTGAGTAGTTGGTCTGAGTTACCATGGGCTTTACAGAGATGAGCTGCAGGGAGCCAGAGGAAGAGTCGTATGTATCTGAAGGACACAGAGGTGGTTCACTCATACAATGTCAACTTCTCTGACGATTATCAAGAAAGCCCTGCCAATGTCTCTTTATCTTTCCTCTGACATTAGCGGATTAAGTTAAATATGAGTCTACAATGGAGCTCTTAACTTCGGACATTCACTTTTTATCCTACGCCATAACAACTGACTCACTTTTTTTCCTCAGAGTTGATAATAAATGAAGACATACAGTACAATGTTGTTGGGGTTTTCTTTTTGAGTTATTTATACATAGACCATCATTTAATCTTTTGTTCATTATAAAACTGCAGACCTGTTAGGCCTCTCACTGGCATTTCACTGTAGCAAGCAGGGGAGTTTCATTTACGTGTTTTTACTGCTGATTTAAGGCAATGTGACATTTTTTAAGGAGATGGGGGTAGGTGAGCACTTGAACGCAGGAAAATGGAAGATGTTCGAATAAGTCAAAATACACTTTTGAATAAGATAGTGGTAAGGAAACATGATTATAAGTAGTAGTAAACTCCTGTAAATCCCCCATTGGGCAAACCTTAATTTACTGAGTTCCAGGCAAAGTGAAAATGGACACATGCGTAAAATTAGCTGACACAAATCATAAAGGAACCGAGTGGCTTGAAGATGTTTCTAAACCCAAGTTGAGTGACTTTGTTAAGTTTTGATTGTTTTGGTGCCATTGTATGACACCTCCTGTGGTCTGACATTCACTATTATGTCAGCAGACTGTGTCTCTCATGCATATTCATCAGGGCTGTCTCTACTTACTGCTGAGTGGCTACCTTTCCAGCTATAAAAACTGCTGCAGTGGCATTGCATACTGTATCTCATTTCCTACCTGGGTGAAAGAAAAGCAGAGGCTCTTTTCATCCCAGGAGGTCAGGGAAAACATTTTGGAATTCATGACAGAATTGCCCTTGCAAAGACACCGCAAAAAAACAAATAAATCTATTCTAATTTTGCGTGACTCTCACCATCTCTGTTATGGGACTGCTCTTTTGTCAGTTTCTGCTGCGCTGTGACTTTCAGGCCCCTGCCGGATTTCAGCTTCTCTGATTCGTTGCTGATGACGGAACCATCCTCACTCGGCAACTGGCTGCAAGTAACCATAGCAACAAGAGAGGCGGTGAGCACTCAGGGAAATGGGCATGCAGCCAGGTTATGTCATCCTTTCCTTAACACTTATTACCTTTTCAGTCTTTTACTTTTTGTTATCTTGTATACACATGATCCTTTTATTGGAAGCTTATGACACAGATAAGGTTTTGTCTTGTTTAATAATTGTTAATTTAATGATATTTGTATGTTTGTTTGTTCTTTTATTTAAAATTATCTCATGTCTTTTATAGATATAGTAATGAGCAGTAATTGAGATGTTAAATATTTTTACTGAAGATGCACACTGATGTTCTATCTAGTTATATAAACTTGGAACCGGAACAAAAACAATGTCAAGTGACCCAGTGAAACAATATTGTCATGAGTCCTTTGAGATACATTATAAAGTACAAAAGCCCATATAGTATGTATATTTTCAAAGCTAGACTGTTTTTCTATTAGCTGAAACACAAGCGCTTCACACAGCTTATGTCAGACTCAAATGGCATACTGTAGTCAGAAATGAAAGAGATCAAGCTATAGCCCAGAGAAAGAGTGACATCAAAGCACTGTGGACTGTCCCCTAATTGTCTGGTAAAAATGATAACACAATGGAATACGCTGGCCTCCCTGCTCCTCTCAGGCTCTACCCATATATGAGCTCATATACGGCTTAATAAAAAGTCAAACCTAGACCTTTCACGATAATTACTATATCAGCTTACTGCTCAATATATAACAGATGGAACAATATTTTTGGGATCAGTATTTATTGTGTGCACATTTTCCTTGTGCTACTGGGAAAATTTTGGTTATTTTTTTCGATATATAATAAGGTTTTAGCCATAGAAGGTTGTACTAATCATTTTTAAGACTCAATACAGATGCAAACTAAGCTCTTGGGTTATTGTGTATTATTGTTTGTCATCTATGTCTTTTTCCAAATATCTGACTCCAAAATCTCTGTTCATGACAGGCCTAGCAGTACCAGATACATACCGAAGTGCATCCAACATGTATAAATGTGCTATCTAAGAAAAGAAGATTTGGATTTTGATATAGTATAAAAAAGTATATTCCATCTCTCTGGCAGATGACAAGCTGCAGTAAACCTGGAAAGGAAAAGGCAAAAGGCAGCAACATGACAGCCTATACTCACTTTTGAATATGGCAAAATCAAATACATTATATGAGATCTGAAAGTCAAGGAGAAACCAGATCATATTATTTTACCAGCCTGTGCTTGACATGGCATCTGAGGACAAGTGATTTCAGAAAGACTCCCACAAAGTGACAGACAGGTCTCACCCTCCTGTGATCGAAAATTGCTTCTCTAGACTGGCACATTTATGTCAACTTGCTGTTTTGATCCCTTTCTGAGCTACATTTGCATTGTTCTCATGAATAAGTCCAGGATGAGGCATGAGGTTACAAACTCTAGTGCATCTATCAAACTCTGTTCAAATTATGCCAAGGTCACAATACAAGGTACATTTATGCATCTCCACAGTAAAGACATTTCTATATGCAATTATTCACTGAGCCCTTATAACTAAAAAGCTGTTTTTATGGCATTTATTTAGCATTAAGAGAAACTCTGACTTTATAATACAATTGTATGGTATGCATGCTGATAGTGAAGTTTCCTTTGCACTGCCATACCAAGGACACTCTCAGCTTCTGGCAAAGTGTGGTTCATGTTTGCCGCCCAGTTAGTATGGTCAATAAACTTAGTTAGACATCCAGAGTCTGCCTCTCTTTACAACTTTTGCTCTACTTGAATTATTTCCACATGCATGGTATGCATTAGTCACCACTTGTAATCTGAACAGTCAGTTTCTTTATATTTAGTGGTAAGAAGCTACATTTTACACCTTAACCCCATGTGGTGTGTCATGTGCATCTGTCGCAATAACAAATTTTGAAGCATGATATATTGTTACACAGAAATATTGCAATTAGTGATAGTAGTAAATAGTAAATCAATCTTTAAATAGACAGTATCATTAAAAAGCCTGAGAATGAACCTATAATTAGCCATAGCAGTTATTTATTCTACTTTTCTATTCTTACATTATTACATAAAAATGGCAAAACCTCCCCATTACTGCAAAGAAAAAGTAGCCACAATGATAAATTTTGATCCCCAAAATATATTGTTTCATCTTTTGTACATTGAATGATAAATCAATATATAGTAATTATCATGACAGGGCTAGTGTCATGTTCGTATCATTAGCCCCAAAACCAAACAAACCAACACTGATTGATGTAAGAGATTCATCTGTAGGCATGTATACCTTTTGTGTGTGTCTGTGGTGAGGCTCTTCTTGCTCACGGTGCCGTCCTGCTGCAGAGATTTATCCAACGACAGTGCTGTGTCCTTAATTTGTAGTGACATGACTAAGGTATCCTGACTGACAGGCAGGGCCTCCTCATCACCTCCCAGCTGGCCAAGGTGCTGCTTGGCATAGTCAAAACCCTGGACCGGCTCATGGTCACAGCGGGAATGTGAATGAAGAGAGAGAACACACAGGGCTAAGTAAGATTGATGCAATTTATATGAAGTCATAAAACCTTTCTGTCACATTCAACAGGGATTACAGACTTAAAAACTAAACATGAGCATGATTAGTATATATTTATACATATTAATCAACTCTAAATATAGTACATATTTAGATCAAGGGTTATAGCTGGTAAAAAAAAAGATTGTGGGTGTTTTTTGTTGTTTTTTTTTTGTTGTTTTTTTCCAAAAGCTATTTAATCCTAACTCTTATTTCTATCAACTATGTATAGAAGGCAGAGGAAACTACAAGCATTTTAGATATTTGGGGTCAACAGTAAAAAATTCAAAGAGTGTGGAAAAGATTTGACAAAGTTGTCCAAATTAAAAAATACAAGATATATAAGACTACTATGAGATCAACATGTTGATGTGCCAACATGTGCCCTCAATGAGGGCACTGAAAAACAGACAGAAGACTGAGCTACAGTGTTTAACTTGTTTTCTTTTGGAGGGCCAGAGGGTGTACAGGGTAGTTAGTCATATGTGGGACAAGTGGTAACATGGCTAATATTAGATGTTTTGGTGAAGAGGAAGAGGAACTGTGATGTGGTCATCAATAAAATGAAGTAATTTGTCTCTGGATACCTTTGTTGATATTGCACGTAAACCTTCCATTAAAAACTAGTACAGTATGAGTACAAACAGAAAGTGATACCTGGTGGTAGAAGCCCACATCTCTCCGATAAGACATCTAGAGGGAAAACAAGACAGGGTCATTGTTATTTTATTGAATAATATATAACATTTAATTTATTTAATAATAGTTCATGGACACTAAAAATGTTTTACTTTTACTTTTTAGGTTCTGTAAATAAGTAAAATTTTGTTAAAATATCTGTCAAAGAATTGTTGAGTTGAAGCCATATGATAAAGGCACAGTACAGTAATTTATGACTTAATCTTATATTAGCAACATCAGACATTTACAGGTGGGCAATATCAATACCATGGCATTATAATACCACTGTTTTGAAGATGAAAATATTTAAATACTGGGATATTGTTTCTAATAAAAATATGTATCAAAATGCTGCAGAAAGACCTGATTAAAGTTTTCAAAAACAGCCGTAAAATATATAGCCTATTGCAATTTGTAATTATAGAAGCTTTCCAAACTTTTGACAGGTTGTATAATAGGGTGACATTAAATTAGTGCAAATCACAATTCCCCTGATTGACAGTACCTTTGCTCGTGGGTTTAGGTTTCCTATAGCATCAGTTTTAAAGTCATTCTTATTCTTCCTGCACAGCACTGCAGTGATGATGATGATTATAATTGTGACGACAGCAATCGGGGCTAACACTGCAGCGATTATCCAAAGATTACTAGAAGGATTCTTGACCACGGCTAAACAAAAAAAAAGAAAAGGAAGAAATGCATTTAAAGTTTAAAACAAATAGATTAGATTTACATAGCTTTTTAAGATACTTAAAGTCACTTTACAGTTTCATGCATTATTCATTCCATATGCTGTAGTAGTATTGTAGCCATATTTGCACTGAGGTAGGCTGCCATTGGCCCCTTCAACCACCACCAATCACTAACTCACACATCACATTCACACTGAGCAATGTGGGTTAAATGCCTTGCCTGAGGACACAACAACAGAATGCACTAGAGCCACTGCTACCCTTCTGTGGCACCTAGTATTCCCAACAGTCTCCCATTTAAGCACTAACCACATTCAACCCTGTTTAGCTTCAAGATCAGACAAGATCAAGATTTTTTCTAATCTTCAAATGTGTAATTCATATTTGATTTACCTTCTGCTTGCAGCTGAACAAAGTAGCCCAGCCTGAGAGCCATTGTCTGGGAGTCCACTGTGTTCAGGACCTTGGCAGCAGATGTACCCGACAGGGGAGAGCCACTGTGTTGAACGTAATACGTCAGTTCTGCTGGATTTTTCTGTCCTGAGATTCTACGGATGCTCACCATCTGATAGAAAAGGAAATTCATTTTGAGTCAAAGAAGAAGAAAAGTATACCATTTATGAAGCAAGCTGGATGAAAACAGACATCCCGAATATGACACTTTACACTACTTTACATACCCTCAAAATAAAAATACAGTACATGAACATTTTAAAGGGTTACAGGTATAAGAGCATATCCTGGTTACTTTGGGCCTTTGGAGCAACATTTCACTTTTTTTTTTTATAAATATAAATATAAATACTGCTTCTTTAAGGGGGTGATCTTTGTGTCTCTATGTGAGAAAATAAACAGAAAACAGCCTTTAAAGTTACTATCTCTTTCATATAATGAATAAAAATTAATAGAACATCTTTATGTGCAGATTGCACAGTGTTGCTGTTTCCAGGTGAAAGCTTGCATGTCTAGAGAGCAAACTGACAAAGATGAAATTCAAGTCGCATCTAGCACAAAATGAATGAACATATTGTACAAGTAGAATGATCCATCCTGCTGGCAACAGTTTCATTCATAGAAACATGCCATGCACTCTAAACACCCAGTCTCACCTGAACAGTGAAGCTGCCCACTGTGGTAGCTCTCCTGACGCGTGTGCCCTGTTGCCCTGCCAACACAAACAGCTCTGCCAGCCGCTGCTCCATCAGACTGGCAAAGCTCTGGTACTGTCCCTCCAGGCTGCTGTTATCAACATCCTGGATCACTGTGAATGAGATGATAGAAAGAGTACATCAGATGGAGGGTGCAGACGGATAATGGCATGTGGTGCTAGAATGGGACATATGGGCTTCGGAGTGTGAATGTTACGAAGGCAGCTTGTGGAAAGAGGTTAAACCAGCTAAGAACACTGCATTTCTGAAGATTTCAACAGATTCACTGGGAAATGTGTATTAATTACATGCATTGTGGAATGATATTGCTAATTTGCTCTTCGTAATTAAGAAATGTTGTAACATTAGAGTTACTATACTTTTCCTCTATATGAATTGGCAGTTTTTCCATATTGTGAAATCAATACACTTTTAGTTAATGCAAAATACAAAAACATTGAAATAAAATAGGATATGTGCATCCAGCCTGCTTTATTGTTGCTATGAAGTTACTTTACTAACATTGTTATGACTTCTACTGTAACCCTGTTATAAACCTAAATTAAACTCTCGTAACCACAGTTTATACAAAACCAGCCCATTGCCGGCTTAGTTCAACAGTAAGTGAAGATATTAATTTCCATACTGACCTATAGTCTAGTTCAGAGGAAGCCATATCAAAAATACAAAGAAGTGACATTTAAAGTTCACTTCTGGGCGTATCTCTCCACCTTTGGTCATCAGGGAGGTGCTTGTTGCCTTTTCCAGATTTGAGGTGTGCAGCAATAATGCTGCCACTCATACATCTTGTTCTATGTGAGTAAATCCCATTATCTGGACTCTGACCTTGAAGTGGCTTTGGCTTTCATTGCTATAAGTGCAGGGTTAAGGGCTACCTAGTTAGATGTAAAAAGGCAATCCATTACGCAGCCCTTGAAATTACTGGCATATTTAATACATTTCACTGTATCGATAAAGCTGTACACATAGTCCTGCAATGTTGGAAATAAGTCACAATCTAACAACTACATAGTAAGTGTTGAATCTACTAAGTAAAACTAAGTCAATAAAATATCAAACATTGTCAGAATATTTTTATTACTACTATAATGACAGACTCGCTACATACCTGTGATAACCCAGTAGTCTCTGGTGGCAGCGGAGGTGTTCAGATTGTGATACTCCAGTGCTGTAAAAACATAAAAAGGGGGAAATTAAGGAATTGAAGGAAAATTTTAAAAATTGGAAATAGTAAGTGAGCACTTGTCAACTGTATTTTCTTTATTATTATTTTTTATTGTTGTTGTTATGATGATGATGATGATGATGATGATGATGACAATGATGATTAGTAGTAGTAGTAGTTAGCAATGTTATTATTATTAATATAGTTATTAATGTTGTTATTTTATTTTATATTTATTGATTTTAATATTTAACAAAGAAAAAAAAAAAAAACTGACAAAGATAAAAATATATTTGTTGTCAACTGTATTTCTAATATGATTAGAATCCAGTCAGTCAAAGTTTCCAGTTAATAGAGCACCAAATTGTCATTTATCTCAGATAAAAGAAGTTATATTTTTTGTTCTGAAATATACAAGAATTTTTGCAATGTCTTAGAAAATTGAGAGACATGTAATATGAATTAGCAGCTGTGGTTGGACCGTCCCAAGTTAGGACAGTGATTTGTCACAATCTATAGTTTGATTCCAGACCCTTTTGGATTTGAACAGAATGTAGGAGGGACTGTGGATAATAGTTTTAACTATGACCTTGTTTATGGAGTGTATGGCTTGAGTTTTTCAAAGGTATTATCAGTAATGTTTTCCAATAAGCTTCTGTAGAGTGATAAAATGCTAAGGAAACCTCTGCAGCATAGATGATATATTAGGGACCACAGGGCTGTCCAATCAAATGCTGAATGCCTTCCACTACTGTAAATGTGATTTGTTTTTCAAGAGCTGCCAGTAATGAAGCGTGCTGGAAGTTTAACCAAGGTAAAATCCTCCACTCTTGAGCCATTTGAGGTAAAAGCTATTTCTCCAAGGTTCCGCACACAGTACCTGACTCATCCCCTCTAACCCACATTTTATTGCTCTATTCCTAAAGTGGATGTGAGGTGTTGCACTTTTCATTAGTACAAGACATTTTCAGGACTCTCAAAGGACTCCAAATGTTTTCATTGTCTACATCCATCTACCAACTATCTCCAGCCAAAAGCTATTATAGGGAGAGGAAAACAGATGAAGTTTAAAGTGAGACAAATTATACAAAATTACATTAATAATTCCTCAACAAAAGTGTTTCTAAGCTGAAAATCATAAAACAAGAAAGCTACCTCTTACTATTGTGACCAGCCAAAACATGGCAGAAGAGGTCCAACAAATAGTGACAAATGGCCTGGCACATAAAGAGACAACTTATAATAACATTATTAGAGCCATTACATTCTTTGATGTACGGCATCAGCCACAGTTAGCATTTCTCCAGCGAATGGTTTAATCTCTCTACTGGCACAAGCACAGACTATCTCAGCAAAATTACTATCCCAATACAGGCCCTGACAAAATGTGTTTGGTTTTATGATATAGTTTCCCAATCCTTAACTGAATAACAATAATTGTTAAACATTAGTCTTTAAGTTAATGTGATCACAAAAATAAATTCTAAATTAACTCCCACAAGCAAACCACGATTAAGAGGCACTGTTAAAACTTTTTTTTTTAAACTACCGCTTTGTATTTTTGAAATTTTAGTTGATTTATGCTCTTCGACATATCATGTTTTTTTTCCAAGAAAGCTGGAATCAGTCCAAGTAAATATGAGGCCAAGATAGTGCATATAATTTGATTTTAGGACTAGACTTTTATTCTCAAATAGTTAACACAGGGCGGATTAATACTGATGGAATACTGGCGGAGTAAATACAGGCTTGCTAGTCTAACTAAAAATAGGGTATTTCAGGGTTTACATGAGCTAAACAAGTCCAAAAATTATATTTAATAATTTTCTGAAGCTCTCCTTGAGAGCAGTCCGTATGATTTTTGAGTTACAGAGGAAGTAAAAGTAGAAGTACCGTGTGGCTGGTTAGTTGTTGAGACTAACTCCCTCCCTCCTAATTTACTTTTCTAAGAACAACTCAAACACAGGCAAACAAGACTGTGTCTCATAAGGTTGGATAAAGATGACAGCAGAGAAGTTCCTTAGATGCAAGTTACAGTTTTAGTGTTAATCTGTAAAAATAAAAATAAAAATATCCATGATTCCAGTCAGCCTAAACTGCACAAGCCAAGAGTATTTACAAATTCACAATGTGGTTTGATTGTCAAGTATGACACTTTCAGTACCTTTTAAATATGGTGCACAAAAAAGCTGTTGTTTTTCTGGGCATAAATTGCAACTTACGCTCTGCAATGATAAGTGGCGGATAGAAGAGGAAGTAGCCCACTAGCTCAGCTGACAGCTGACCGAGGAGGTTTGAGGCAGTGGTGCCATTAAGGAAGACAGTGCCATTCCTCACAGTGTAGACCAGTGACACAGCTGGGGAGCTGGCAGCCTGGGACACACTCAGCATCTGAAGCAGGACAAAGCAGCACCAACAACAAGAGGATTAGAGGTGCAGTTTTTTTAATGTAAACTGGAGAGTGATACGATGGAGTGAACTGCTATATCATCAATTCACGGCATGAGCAGGCACAGCAGGAGGGGGCTTCAAACATGTTCACTTTGTCATCACAGCAAGAAGACAAATTAGGTTTCATATAAGAGCACCATGATGACACCTCATTCAAATCAGCTCTCATCAAGTCCTATAATGTCCTTATAGACACTGTGTAACAGACCTTCCCTTTATATTTGAGGGCACTTACATAATGTATAGCCTGTTGTGTATGTTCAGACACAGACGATAGAGTAAGACCTAAGGAAGCATGTATATAATATTTTTAAGAGTGCCCTTAAAAACAAAGGAGGCAGATAAAGACAAACAGATAAAACAGTAGTGAGTTCAGATCTCTGTGAGGAGGTCAGACTCTGTAGCTTTAAAAAGTCAAAGCAAAGACAAATAAATCACAGCAGGCAGCACCTGAAAAGAGAGCCTGCTGTGGGCTACAGACAGTACCTGAAGAGTAAGATGGTACTTGAACAGTCACTCCAGACAGTACCTGAACACTACAGACAGTACCTGAACACTACAGACAGTACTTCAACAGACACTACAGACAGTACCTGAACAGAGAGCCTGCTGTGGATGCTGAACACTTTGGCCTGAGCTTCAAAGAACACTTTCTCCAGGCGCTGCTCCATGGTCTGAGAGAAGCGACAGGAGCGTGGATCATCGGCTACTCCCACAAACTGCAGCACTGCAACACCAAACAGCACATCCATCCTCACTCACATATGTCATGTTTCTGTAAACAGATTTATGAAACATTGCTTTAGCTTAAAATGAAGAAGTTTACACAGTCCTACAGTGCTGACCTGTTTTTAGCTGTAAACTGGGAGCTGGGCTGCTCCTCCATAATGCCACTGGCAGAGGCAGGGCAGTCACCATGGGGAGGTACTGCCGCAGGTCTGCAATCAGCTTATCACGACCATATGCATTCAGTCCATCCAGCACCACGGAGGGAGGGTAAACCACGTCTGTGCCAGTCACATGATACGCCACTGTCATGTTGGGTGAACCAAATACTGTTTCTACCTGAAAAACAAGCACTCATATGAGTAACTGTTTAAGATAAAGTGTAGCATGAAAGGTAATTCCTTTCTGCCATTACACTGTATCATTTAACTTTTTCATGAGCTAAAAAAACAAATGGTTCAATTCAAGCCCTGAACAACTGTGAGGTAGCAGCACTCACACTGTTATCTAGATATAGCCCTGCCGTATCTGCCACAAGGAGAGCCATTGAAAGGTCTGAGTCAGTGTTCAGGCTCTTGACAATCTAAAGCCTTGTGTGTGCTCTGTGAAAGGCCCTTTATTATCACTTCATCCTCTCCAGCTACACCATGTGAAGGTGTTATTAAAAGACTGCATTTCCAGCAAGGCACTGTTAACACACAAAACCACTATCTCAAAGAGCATTAAGAGGCTCTCATCAGATTAGTCCTGAATTTTGGCTGCAATAAGTTGTTGGTCAGTGGAGAGGCCTGGCTTTAAGCCATAACAACAGCTTTCTACTTTTCTTTTAGGAATCCAAAATGGATTTTGACTTGCAGTTCATTTAATCTATTTCTCATATTTTTTTTAGCATCAGTGCAGCACACTGCTCTGCTCCAAACCATTTATAACCTATAATTAAACACAGAGGCAATTTCCCTCACCAACAGCTTGCTTCCTATTGGATGAGAGAGCAGTGGTACTAAAAAGAACGGAGCAGTGGTGAAATGGGTGACAGAAGTGCACTGAAGCATGACACTTGGAGACCGGAGGGAGAGGAACATGTGAGAGGGTTGACCTTCACATTGGCAGGACAAACACACCTAACTCCAGTGATCTGATACTTAAACAGTATATACACACTGAGACCTCTATGCATGACTTAACTGTAGGTAAGTGCATAATATGCCCAGTTATAGAGGCACTTAACACTCAGAGCCACTAGAGAGATAAGAGGAATGGTCTCGAATGAAAGGTACAGACGATTGCTCGGCCTCATTCATTTTCAGACGGGTTTTACATCACTAAGGCTGCGGTGCACAAACACAGTCTGACTGTTTGTGAACCACTGATGCTACAAAAGTACTATCAATCTTAGCAGCCTGTTTACTGTCACAGGTTGGTAAAAGATACATTATTTCCTTAACAAAAACAAAAAAACAACAACAACAGAATACATTTGCTATAAGTTCAACAATCTGCAATGTGGGAAGAGTTACTCAAATATATGACAGCAGCAACCGTCTTTTGGGACGTGTATAACCTCATTTCTATATTAGTCCTGATCTGCTCTAGCTCTGCATGAAGGTCCTTGATTTACAGGCTAATTCACTCCTGACAGGCATGTGCATAGCAATGAATGTCACCAAAATGTGTAACTTGAATAATTCTTTTGATGTACTTGTTAAGTACAACTGGAAAAATCACAAATGCTAAATAGAAGCACAGCTAGGACTTGTAGTTGTGTTGTACTTAAATAATCCAAGATCTACAATGTACTATTTGATTTTAAACAAGAGAATAATTTGTTATGTTGGAGTACAGATGAAAAGGAATGTCAACTGACCTGGGCCTGAGCTGAGCTGTCATTGAGAGCTTTTCTAAGGCCTTGACTCAGTCCTCTGCGCAGGTTCTGTCTCTGTATGCTGTCCAGTCTGTTCCTCCGCACATAGATGGAGACCACTGGGTCAAAGAATAACACAGCACGTCACAAAAAACAAGTTACTGAATTAGTTTTTATGCTCAAAAGACGGATGTCAGATTACCTGTCTTCACCCACATTCTCTCAGTCACGTTGCACTGTTGAGGGGGGGATTCAGTTGTAGTGGTAAAGGGGGAGACAAAAACTGTGGTAGCCACCTTTAGAGGAGTTCTTGGGACAGGTGGTGTAAATGTCCTTCGGTTTATTGGACTCCTGATGGCTGGGGTTGTAATGGACCTTCTTGTTGTAGCAGTCATAGTTGCAGTGAAATGCATTGTGTTTTTTATAGGTGGCATAGTAGTAGTAGTAGTAGTAGTAGTAGTGGGGCTAATTCTCGTGGTAGTAAACTGGACAGAGGCTGTTGTGGTGTCCCGGGGAGGGTTCAGAGATGATACCTGAGATGTGTGTTGAGTGTCGCCAGCCAGGATTACTGTTGGAGAAGTTGCTGGATCGATTTCCTTCAGATTTGGCAACAAAATTGTAGATGCTGCTGCAGATGTTAACTCACCAACTCTGGACGCTGTAAGGACAACAAAATCCTCAGTCAATTCTTGTGGATCACCAGAGCCTAATGAAAATGTTGGTGATGGAGATCCAGGAGGGACCACATAGTTAACAGATGGTGAGGTGAGTGGAGATATGGAGTTTGACAGATACAAGACGGGTGAAAATGTTTTGCAATTTGAAGTGAGGAGGTGGAAATGACAGGTGACAATAAAGATGGCAATGAAGATGTTTTACTGTTTACTGCTTTCCCAAAAAAATGCTATACAGACCAGAATTTTAGGAAGAATCATGGGTGACAGTAAAGCTAACACTGGATATGGCATCAGTTTTTGGATAAAATGAATCTAAATGTTTGCTGAGCAGAGTGGAAGAGGTTGTGTGTAGAGTAGCAAAAGGCTGCTGTCCATGGTGCTGATTTGCATTTTCATATGAAAGCGTGTTGATTTGTAAATGACTGAATGGACGCTCAAAGCTAGCAGATGTAGTTTCTGGTGTAAATGCATTTAATTGAAAAGGCTGAAGCTTGCTAGTTTCCCTTTTCATATAGTGTGCCAGTGGTGGTGTGCCAGGGCTGAAAATAGCATTGCTGTGCTGTCCATCACTGGAAGAGGTAGTCGCTTTTTCCGAAGAAGCCGGGTAGAAAATTGTTGTTTTCCTCCCTAAATAAAAATTTGATTTATCACTACCTCGACTGGTGATTGGTCCCTGAGAGCCAGTTTCAGAGTTTGTCCTCGGTGTGAGAGACGTGTCTATCCAGGAAGAAGGCGGCTTATTAGGATTCTGGACTGTCACAGCTTCTTCGTTTTTGGGGTGGTTCAATGTAGCATTAAAACTATAGGTAGAAACTGGGATTCCACTTTTACCTGTTGACCCTTCATTCAACTTAAGTTTATCTTTTGTTTCTTAAGATGACAGCATTAGGATAGCATTAAGATCTCTGTATTGAGCTGACTCCTTTTCAAATAAAGCAGGTGCTAACATTGTTGCAGTATTTATGTGAATGCTTTTAGCTGAGTTTTCTCTTTGTCTCAAGTAGTCATCTGTACAAGGCAAACCACGGTCATCCTTATCCAAAGAAGCTTTAGCTGAGGCCAATGTGAGTTCAGATTTATTTAAAGGTGTGACTAAATTTCTTTTGACTGGTATTTTTGACATAGGAGAAGACATTATTGTTCTTTGAAATACAAATGTTTTTTTGATTGTTGGCTCTGGGTATACACTCAAAGGAGAGGTTGTCTGAATTTCTTTTTGTCATTATTTTCTACTGTTGCTGTTGCACTGACCAGCTTAGGGGTGACACTATTATTATGAGGCCTCAGCTCTGATAGGGAAAGTAACTTATTCAGGCTGGATGATATAGTTGTGAACTCTGCTCCCTGAATTTCTCCTTGCTTGTAAATCATATTGATAGCAGGAGCTTTAGGGCCGCTGTGACCTGCTGCCTTCAGTAAATCACTATGATGAGATGCATACTCCAAGGACCCCGTAGTGTAATGGATATGTGTAGACTTGGTGATGGCTGGATCAGAAAGAGGGCCTGCATCAGATGCTGTTGCCGGGGTAAAAAATGATTGTGATGTGTTGTGCAATGCTCTTGTTGTTACATTCAGATCTACAGTGTGTGAACTGAAAGGTGACATAATTGCTTTTTCACGGATCTGGTGAACAGGAGAGAGCATCTGAGTCTGGCTTGCATTTGACATCTGCTTGGTGACATGACTAGAGAGCAAATGAGATGTAGGTGGGTCTGATGTTAGATTTTGGGTAGAATCCCTTTTGAATTTGAATGAAAAGTTGAGATTTTGAACAACATATTCCACATTAAAAGGTGTAAGACTTGCTTCTTTAGATTCTATCCTATTTAGCTGAGATTTTGTGACTATGTTTGTGTCAATGCTCAATTTAGACCCATTAGATAATTGCTTATGAGTGAGGAACATAGTATTTTGCAGCCCCTTACATGTTACAGGTTGTGCACTTTGAGGTGGCACATATCCAGCCATCCTTACTGTCAGATTAGGCCTTGACTCAAATATTTGACCTTGAGAAGAGTGTATTTTCGGCTCAGTGGCTGGTGAAAATGAAAAAAGCGCTTGTACAGATGGAGAAGATGCAGCTGGTGATGAAAACGTGGGCACATTACGGTCTCTATCCATCAAAACCAAATGTTGTGAAGCAGGAACAGTTCGAGGTGCTGGTGTGACAAGATCATTAGTTGTGTATTAGTTGTATTTTTTGCCAAACCTGAACTATTAGATGGAGAAGAGACAGTGGATGAAGGCAATTGAATGGTAGGGTCCTGGTCTCTGGTGATGGTGGGGGAGGTTCGACTTTGTGCGATTGGACGTCTCACGGTTCCCGCCATGACAGTGAAGACAGACGAGAAGGCGGGCTGTCCAGAGAAGCTTTCCCCTTTGGACTCAGAAGCACCATCCAAAATCAGGGCGGAGAAAGGCACTGCCCCCACTGCAGACAGACCAGCCAGGGGATGAGGAGCAGCTGTGACAGGGTCCCCCACAAGAGACGAAGAACCAGAGGCATCATAGGTAGAACCACCTGTTCAGAGAAGAAAGACACAAGAAAATCATGAAACCACATTGTGCAAAGAACAATGCCATCAGGTTAGCGGGAGTAAATTAGCATTAGTCGCCATTTCATTATTGAGTTTTGGCAAGGGGCAACAATCTCTACAATCAGTCAATAAGTGTTGTATGTATATGAATGTGCAGTCTATTTAGAAAACATTGCATCAGCATTTATTGAATTTTCTATAGCATGTAGTGCATATAGGACAACCCATTAAAGGTGCACTGTGTAACTTTTAGAGAGTCCACCACCTGCGTGTCCCCATGGAAATGTAATTGTTTTGCTTTGAGTGTAATACAGTAGGGAAATACACTTGGGTATCACAATGGAGACAAGTTACTGGTCATATCTATGGAGAGACAAGCATGCACATAGTAAGAATTCATGTTTTTCTAGGTATTTTTGAGATTTTTGAATAAATAAAAGGCAGATATGTTGCTATATAATATATATAAATATAATGTTATACTGTGGACCATTCCATGCAAATCAGTAACATCTCCATAACAACAACCAAGTAGCCTACCCTCCAATTTAGAAGTTATATAGTGTGTCTTTAATCCGTATTAATAAAAACATATAATTTAAGGGTAAATAATGCTACTATTGTGCAGGTAAGTTTGTTTATATTTTGTAAAACAATAGACAGCAGTTAACAGTAATCCTGGCGACACATCAACTTATACATATTACTTTTCTGAATGTCTGAATCTATATTTTGTAGTAAAAAAGCGTAAAAAATGTGTATTCAGTAAATTATTCTGTCAACATAATATTTTCCAAACATAACAGCTCAAGCTATTACAAAACAGCATGGCATCTCGCATAACAATCATTTACAGGTGACAGGGATTGGCAGGATCAATTTATAATACAATTAATTAATAACACCATGGGCCCAAAAGTGATGGCTGCTGTCAGTATACAAACTCAATTCATCACATAGGCAAATTGTATGTGAGTGTGTGTATGTGTGTGTGAGCTAACATATGAATGAACAACCACACGGAAGACAGCAAGGACAGAAATTTATGTATTCCCCAAGGAGTGAAAAAATACTTCAAAGTAGAACAAACAGAATTATTCAGAAGATGGCAGATGGATGTTCAAGAAGAGATAATATTATTTTGTTAAACAAAGTTTTCCTGGTCTGTACTTTGTTGAAAATATTGACTTTGGTATTAAAGAAAAGTTGAATTTGGCTTAAGACAGCTGATAGAAAGTTTTCTTTTGGCCCTGGTACAGCTTCATTCTCTGCACATCGTGAGCACGTCCATATAGGAATCCTTTCATCCATTTATATAGCTTTGCAGTCCTGTCACATCACACGCCCACACACTATGTTAACCCAGGAGTCTTTAGACTGTAGGAGGGACCAGAGCAGGGGGCTTAGTTTGAGGTGGGAACGATGACAAATGTGCCCCAACTGCAAAACAAGATGCAATATAAGGAGGAGTGGGCAATATTACATCATATTTTTCCTGGAGCCAGATCACAATTTTGATTTCAACACAATTCATTAGGGCTGGGTATCACTAAGAAGTTGCCTATACGATACATGCCTCAATACATAGGCCATGATACAATACATATCACAGTACAGTGCACTTTCAGTTCGACATGATATATTTCAAATCAATTTGACACAGTTCAATAAAAAATAAAGGCTAAATCATGGCTGTGATATTAAAAGTGTTTGTTAAACCACGTCTTGTGCAAAGTTCAAATGAAACACACCCATTTTAATCATCAAAACTATGAAAATACCAAATATGTTGCATAAACGAGTTTCCTTTCACTAAACAAGCAACAAAACTGTAGCACTGTAACAAAATTATTAAGTAAAATATACCAAAAAATACTCTTATATCAATACAGCAGCCCACAATACCAATACTGTATCATCACATTAAATGACACGATATATTGATATTTCGATATTTTTGCACACTCCTACAATTCATAAGTGTTTTATTGTCCAATAATCAAAAACTGTAAAGGTAGCATGTTAATTGTTGCTCTTTACATCATGGGGAATAACTGGGAGGACCAGAAAGACCATTTAAAGATTGTTTAAAATGAACAAGTTCTGTTATTCATAGTTTCAAAACTGTAAAAAAAAAATCAGATACAGTGCTTTTAAGAAATATTGAATTAATATAAGCAAATATTGTCCAACCCTAAATAGAATCAGTACATACAAGCTAGCAAAAACTTTAGTACAAACTGTTGCTTATGTGTACTTAGGAAAGGATTTCACTTTACCTACAATGGCACAAATTTTCAGTCTTGTTTCAGTCAGTCTACCCCAGGCTAAAATAGTAGTTTTATAGCACTTTTTTTATAGTAGTATGGAATGAATAATGCCCAATTTAGAGGAGACTGCTCATATTATCATATTACACACAGACATCATTCTGGTTTTCATTATTTCCAACAATTAAACTACGTAAATGAAATGATCCCTACCCTTCAAATTCAGTTACACTTTATACTTTTAAATGCCATCAGATACCTAAGAACTGTCACACTGTCCTTTATAATTAGTCTGGTGTGAGATGAATTGTTGAATTCCATTAACTGACATTATTTTTGAAGTCAGGCTTTTCATACGGCATTTATGAACCCTATTTAATTCCCTTTCTTCAATGAATCACTAATTTGTGGAAATGTGATTAGTGAAATTGCAATACTCAAATGTGTAATCCACTTTTGAGGAGAGATGAGGACAGAAAAGTAGGGAAAATGTACCTCATTTTGTACAGAACTCCAAATTCTCCAAAGCATCACTACTAACAGTTCTTTATTTGGACATGGAATTCTAAATAGGATTAAAATAAAAACTAGAACGCAGATTCCACAGAAGTATCATACTTTTGTCAATGCAACAAGGTCAACCCGCTATGAAAGAAACTTTAATAACTCCCCCTCCTGGTTAGTGTGCAGAGTGTACATGAGTGCAGCAGTATGGGAGAGAATCAGTGCCAGTTTAGGTGTGGGACCCTCCTATGGTTAGCCACCTGCTCTGACAGGGCTGACATATGGTGGGATTTCATCAGGGATCCATAAAGAACATGATGTACAGGCATGTGATAGGCAGAGACAAGATGAAGACATCTGTAAGGAGAGAAAGCAGTGTGGTTTAAATAAACAACAAAAATGTTGCAGGTTGGATTTATTGGATTTATTGTGGAGAATTGTTGTGACATCTAGAGCTTCTTAGTCTGCAGGCCATTAAAAATATGTTATTACCTCTGTTTCACACCAGATCAAAGCTAGGTTTGTTACTAAATCTCATTTAAGTGCAAAGCTATGTAATGCTTCCTATATTACAGCATAATGAAAATTTCAATGTGCAACAGAACTAAGTTAAAGTTTAGTTTAATATGCAGAAAATGGGGAAAAATATCTTTCTCCTTTGTCAACAAGTCTTGGTTTATTGTCACAGAACCATCAGTTTTGGTTTCTTTTATCAATCTTCCTATATAAACATAATTTAAATACATTTTGAATGAATGTTTTAAACCTTGAAAATACCTGTGAAGTGAGCCATGAGTTCTCTCCACTGTGTCAGTTCTGCCACTGAGTCCTCGTCCTGAGTGCTCTTTAATCTCTGAGTTTTAGCAGGAGGCTCAGAGGTTCTGCAGACCTCTATACCATAAACTCTTACTCTGTATGCCTCCATGGATTTCGTGCCACACAATCATGATAAAATCATATGACTTTACAATACAACAAATCTGTGAAAGATTTGTATATTTATATGCAGTATTTGGAAATTTAACAGCCACAGGAGTAATACTTATATAACCTGTTAAGAGTTGGCATTTATCCCTCTGCAGAGCACACTGTATTACATTAATAATTGATTGAAAATCCATTGGATTTCCTAATTGACAACATTAAAAGTGTGATTTTACATTTTATTTGAATCGCAAACCATTATCTAAATTATGTTACAGTTGCAAAAGTATAAGCTCACAACCACAATCAAGATAATCAATAAACAGATGAGTAAATATAAAGAGCACTCGAAAGATCACGCTCAGTATGTTGTAGTCATTTACATAACTTCTGCAGCCAGTGCCTGGTCTGGTTGAAAGTCTCTCCTAAGACTCCTGTATCTTTGAGCCTGCAGTTCTCAGACATGATACAAGTCTGCACTTCTCCTTTCAAATTATACACAGCCTCTCCTGAAGCTGTTTTTGTTCTCTTATGTGTGGAAAAACAGTAAACACATGTAATTCAATAGTGAGGTGGAGAGGGCCCTGCGAGGAAAAGAAAGCAAATTTGAAAAGATTGGTTTGGTCAAGGAAGAACCTTGTAAGTCCCCACAATGTTTTGGTTGTTTACAAAAGGCTTGGCATATACGTGACTGCTCCCAGCTGTTGTTGTTGAAATGATGAATTTGTGAGTGTATGGAAACTTTGAGAAAAGAGCATTTGAGAAAACCCTGCATAAATATGTATAAGACGCACTAGAGGAGGAAGGTAGTGATGGTGCCAAGTCTGCTGCTGAGGTGACAGTGGGCTGAGGGGATGTCTCAGCCTGTGCAGAGCCCAGCAGGTCCAGATACACACCATTGGTCAGAAACAAGAGGCTGGAACATTTAACCCTGTTAGCACATGCAGTCAAGAGCATTCTCCAAGGAAGAGGCCCAGTTTGACATTTACTGGTTCTCTATAATTCTAGTATTAATATATACCATTTTTGATGTTGCAACTGACTGAAAAACTTTGTATACAAAAATTGTTTTGCCCTAGTACAGATGCATTGTATAAACAGCTCTTGAGGTCAAAACAGGTCCACAGAGTACTGTCTACATCTAATTATAAAACATTTTATTGTCAGAGTATCAGGAAGTGTGCACTAGTGTGCATGCTAGTTGTCGTTAGCATTACAGTGAGTCCACTTTGGCCTATGAAAGTTGTGAAAAGCACTTATAAACTGATTGTGGTTGTTGTAGAATAAATTGTAGTAGCCCAAGAGCTGAAGAGAAGGGGAATGACGCTCAAGTTCTAATGCAGGAGAAATTTTTTGACCATCAATACAGGAGCCAAGACCCAGAGATATGAACTCTTAAGACACTGTGATAGTGTTGTCCATTTGAGCGCAGTTCAGTCTGCCTTTGCTTCTGTTGTAGGGAGTATTATATCCTCTGATGGTACAGGATAAGATAACAAGGACTGAGCTGGCAGTGACAGCCTACAGTACAGCACAAATGGAATTTTTCTAACAGTGGTATATAACTTTAGACCACAGCACACCCTTTAAAATGAATAGCTTCTGTTTTTCATATCTTTACAGTGAAAATCTGGTAGAGTGCCTTTAAAACATGGGTTGGAAAAAAATAGCATCGGTATTCATAAGATATTAAAATATCATATCATATCCCCCATTGACTTAACTTAATAATGCATGTTTTTATGTGTGATACCAGAGTCAACTAAACACACACAGGCCCTCAAAGCGGTGTTATCCTTGTCATCTCAAAGTGACTGAGGAGTTGGCCCTGACCTCAGCTCCATGACGGCTGCTTCACTCTCTGTGTATCTCTCACTACAGTCTCACGAAAATGTCAACACTCAACACACTGAATCAAGAAACACTGTCTTTTTTATGACAACATACCACCCTTTACACAGTCATGGCCACTGCGGCTGGTTTATACTGTATAAAACTTCACTTTCTATTCTTTAGTTTTTTTCCATTGAAATACATCAAGGGCAATATGTTTTCATGAATAGTTATTCAGATTTAATTTTAAAAGATAGCAAAACAGTTAATATTTGTGGTAATGAAATCAACATTATATATATAAAATGGCTATCAAGCATGCTGACACCACATTCCTGAAATGTGTCCAAATGTTCTATTAATTCATGAGTTAATTGTTTAAAAAAAAAAAAAAAAAAAAGCCAAACTATTATGTAATCACGATGCTTTGTTTGCCGGAGATATTTCAAATTTCTTATAAAAGCTAAATTTGTAACTTCCACACACTAAATGCAATGCACAATGTAGAACAATTTGCATGTCCTGTAGACTCAAGTGTTTTTTTCTCTGCAGACAGCTGATGACTAGAGTGATTGTAAGAGCTTTTAGCAGGCATTTTGGAAGGTGACATTCTCTCCACTCTCATATGGACTATCATATATCACCAGGCGAGGACAGTCCCTGCAGCCGAGGAAGCCAATATGAATTGGTTACTGGGCATTATTATGTAAATGTTCTAATGTGCTTTGTGTTATAATATTTTTGGAACCTCGCCTATAGTGCCATAGAGTGTATTGAACAGATGTCTACACAGCTCACTTCTTACACACAGGTAGAATATAGTATTAGTTTATTAGTTTAATCTGAAATGTTTGGCTATAGCAAACAACAATTTCTTAGTGCTTAGAAACTGTAATGGTTACAGATTGATTTGACATACACTGGAATTTCGGGGTATTAATTGTCCTTTCATTATCAGACAAACCTTGGCTCAGAAACACTGGCTCTAAAACTACAGACCAAACCAGTGCTTGTGATGCTATAAAAAACGAGAGCCCAGAGGCAGTGCTGATCTATGAACTGTCAAGGTGGAAGCAGGGCGAATTCTGGTGGTCAGCGCAAAAACACACTACACTAACTAAGTCACCACCAGAAAAAAACTGAAACTGCTTTAGTGGACATGAGAGTCAGCTTAGTTTGTAGAACAGTGAAAAAGAAGAAAGAGAAGGAAAATGCTGGCCAAAGTAGACTGAAGCACTCCACTAACATTTACTCATGTAAGAACTGTGCTACTCTTTGCACTTTGCGTTTGACAGTAGCATCTCCGAAGTTTGTGTAGGGACTGGGATGTACCGGGATTGGAGACCGCTGGGAATACTGTAGTGCAGCAGTAGTGACTCAGTGGTAGGAGATCTTTACCACTCAGACTGAATGAATACTGTCGCTGTATCCTTGGACAAGACACTGCACCCACCAACCCTCCAGTGTCCATGTGCGCTGGTGTACAGTGAGTGAGAATGTGGTACAATGGATTGAAAATTACCCTTTGGCTACAATTTGGCATTTTGAAAGCATTTATATTATGTAACATGTGCTGTCCCAAATATGTTGCCTTTTTCGACCCAGGAATATCTGCAGGTGGAACATCAGAATAATCCCAGTCCATCACAACCTCAGCGTGCAGCTAAACTCGCCCTCTGTCCCCTGCTTGCTCTGTTAGCACCCCTCCAGGAGACTGCACCAGCCCCACTGCACACACAAACACTGCCAAAAGTTTGATCTAAAGGTCAGCTATGTTACGGCATTGTCTAAAGTGGCCTAATAAACATAAACAACACAATAATTATATGGGTATAAGGTCAATACACAAGTTCTGTAATGAAGATGATAGCCAGACTAACAACTATTATGCCATCAGTGTAAAAACAAGCATTTACCTATGAAATGTATGTACAAAATAATAAGATAAGAAACATCTATATAGAACATTAACAGCATGTGGTGTTATAAATACATGGTAAAACTGTATACTACGGCATACTATATCAAGTAAGTTACTTTGGCATACAAGGTCACACCTAATGATTATATGACAAAATTAAACTACCGTGGCAATAGAAAGAGGTGGATCTATTTTTATGTGCTGCAGCAGAGCTTAACAATTCCTTTGGATCCTTGCCTGGCTTTTCAATGGGAAGATCCATTCTGCTCTTTCAATATAATAACATGGGAGATTTAAGGTAACAGAAGTAGGTTGAGTGTACTCAGTGAGATTACCAAAGGCATCAAAATCAACCTGCTATGAGACAAATCAGGGGAGATGTCCTGTCTTACACTGAGCTGTAGATGCCCCCACCACGTATCTTATGAGGGGAACATCTTGGTCACATGACATACAAAACTAAAAAGGCTCCTATAAGCAGCACTCTCCTGCAGATCACATGTCCGTGTTTTTTACCTTCTAATTGGGCCCAGAGAGAGACTTCAGACAAAATCAAAGTTCATCTGCCAAGTGACAGAATATGAACATTCCCGTTCTCTCCAAATGTCTTCTTCCAAACCACTCCAAGTAAAAAGGTTATTGTTACAACAGCATGGAATTGGAGCGTCACAGCCTTTTCAAGCCTTTATATGGGATTGTTAGTAATGTTATATTATATATTATATATTGATATTAGTTAAAAAAAAAATTTATACAAAAATTATCTTCTAAAACAAAAGTTTTCCACTAGAGCAGTTGACATAGATGTTGTTAAACATATATATGTTTATATAGAGTCACTAAATTGTGAACTATTGCATATTACAGTCTCATACATTCTTTCACGTTTAAGATGTTCCTCACAATTAACCTACCTGCTAATTGTTTTCTGCTCTAATGAAGAGTAAAACCACAATGGCGTGAAACAGGAAAGTGCAGTCTATCGCTACGGTGGATGCAGTACAGAGGAGGTTAGCCCAGGTTTGAGGAGGAGAGGAGGAGGGACAATGAGGGATAACAAGGAGGGATAAGCCTGTTTAAGCCTCCAGGTCTCTGCACAAAGCCACACTGCATGGAGCAAACCACCAGAATGTCAATAAAATGTAATGCCATCATAAGAAATGCATAATCCGGATGAAGAGATAAACACAACTTGTTTATCTTTGATAGGGCTGTATGATATGGGAAAACATTCTGATAATGGTAAATACGGTATGCTGAATATTTTAAGAGGATGAAGATGGCCAATACATGGATGTACTATTTTTACAATACATTTATTCTAATAAAAGATAATAGCAATGAACAATAACAATGAAATTAAAGTTTCAAGACTTAAAGAGGGAGTATTAAGTAAAATAGTTGGTTTGTTGTTGTTGTTTTTTCCCTACTATGTTATAATGTTTTTTCCCTCATTAAAAACATGCCTGGAGAGGTTTTAGATGTCATCCATGCATATTTGAGTATTTTAGCTATCTCTCAGCTCTCAATTCTACATCACCCATGCTCTCTCCATAAATATACAAACAAGATATAAATCTGTACACAACAACTTCACAAACTTAATGTGATGTGCAGTAGTTTCATTTATGGGATGCAAACAGTGTTCACTGTTGCCTATAAGACACTTTTACATTAATTTACAAAGACATTATAGTCAGGAACCATGCGCTGTCTCACTAATTTCTGATGGGCATTATTTATATGGGGAATAACCAATCAGAGAAACACATAGTCAAAACAAATATGGGGTCTTACAAGAAAAAAATAAGAGGAGAGAGGCTTGAGAAATAGTGCACAGTTCTGTAAATAAAAGTATATTTTGTACTTAAGATGGTCCAGTACCTGTAAAACAAATCTGAATGTTAACAGTGCCTTTATTCCTGCACCCTAATTAAAAAGCACCCATGGGCAGTTGTGATATATTCAGAAACCCAGCCATATTATTTCCCCCTATTAGATGTTATGTAAAACCGCCCCATCGGCCCAACCTTCACTCCACCAGAGCAACTATGGAGGCCACCAGTCACTTTGACACTTTGATGGATGAGCTCCCCATACGCTTCCACTCAACACCACGACCTTAACCAGTACCACAGCGACTGTCCAATCACGGTCTGTGCAGGGTAATGCTTATGCTAATTAACTCTCTGTATCATTACACTTCAGCTCGAGAACACTTGTGCATTTTCATCATTTACAAGTAATTATACAAAGCAGCTTGAGAAGACTCCAAAACAAACATGATTCGTCAAATTAATTAGGAGAGACACTCTTCAAAGACAGTCTGTGCATATCCCTATACATTACTTGTCTTTCCAACAAATAGGCTACTACATTTTCTCACTAAACGCTTGAGAGTTATTACAGTGTTCAGTTGTATTAAAATAGGAACTAATCTAGATGTTCCGTTCATTTGCTAAACGTAGTTGTGTTATTTTACAGAACAACAAAGTCATGATAAAATTTACTAAATATGTTTTTAAATCTGAATTTTATGAAGATAAACAAGACAGACTCAATCTGTGCCAAACAAACTACATCAAATAAGACCCAAGATTATTTGTATTTGAATGAAATGTGATTAATTGCACAGCCCTAAAATAACACTTTTAAAAAATCTGATACATTTTATACACTATACCCATTAATTTATTACTTAAGTCAGAGCAGACAGCTAGGCATAGAATGATTTGTCACCCACAGATAACTTTATTGGAGTAGTTACAGTGTCTTGCCTAGGGACACAACAACAGTATATGTTTGGGCAAATACAGTAAATAAATCTTGATAATCCCGTTCCTCCTGCTGAAACCTTTATGGTGCTGTACATTAGAAATGCCTTGGTGTCATAGAAGTACTGATTACTAGAAGTCAATGCAGTGCTCGGCTCTGTCACTGCTCAGTCTCATTAATGAGATGTATTTCCACAGGACACACACTGATCCAATAGTGGACACCCTCTTGACCTTCATTAACCTCTTCACAGAGTCGAAGAATATTGTAAGGCATTCACTCAGAAACACTGTAAATTGGACATTTGTAATCTCTGTTTATTTGATTTGTGTGTTTGTTTTGGAGGTTACTAAAATTGGGTTTCTGGCCCTCAGCTATTATTGCACCCTTACTGTGACTCAGCCTTAACACAAAGAGTAAGAAAAAACAAGAAAAAAGCTTTTAGCCATAAATGCTCATCTGCCTACCTTATGGAGCCATCTGGTATTACAGAGGTGCTCCTGTGTCCAGTGACTTCACTAAACTTATTCTGATCATTTTAGCATTCAAATATACCAAGTCTTTAAAAGGTCTTACACTATTTTCAGATCTATGTTATAATATTATAATGTTGTTTCATTCTGACATGTTTAACACAAAAACCCTGTATATTTAGGCTTCTCTCAAACTGAAAACACACTGTTTCACCTTGTGATGTCCTGTTGTTTTTGAACTCCATAAAGCTTCACTAGAAACATCTGAATGGTTTCAGCCCTGGAATTGCTCATCTCTACTGGACAAAACTGTCAACTTTAAAATGACCACTTCATGACATCATCATGTGGAACAGAGCATTTTGAGTTTTGGAGAAGACAGCCCAGTAAAGCAAGATTATTCAAATATGTATGAATGAAACAAAACACAACTCTGAGTACTTTTTGATGAGGTAACAGTGTTCTAAAATGGCCTAAAGCCGACAATATTGAATTTTGTGTAATATATGACTTTTAAAACAAAGTGAACACATTAATTATTTTTATAGTTTATCTGTAACTCCGCAAATTGCTGTATCAAGTAAAGTGACCATAAATAGTCTTTAAACATTCAATGACTGACTGACTATCTTGAATTGACATGACTGCAAGCATGTTGGAACCACTGCATATCTAATGAACCAAGAGGATTATGGGAAACAGAGTCCATGTCTCCTTGTTGTGATGCAGGGGGTCTTTGACATTTTGTTTGTTTCTGTGCAAACGCCTCTATCCTCCAGGGGCAGCAGAGCGACACATTGAGATTACCCGGTAATGAATTGGCCGGTGGGGAGTCGCTCATCACATTTTAAGACTTACGGACTGACTTCGGAGCTCTCAAGTCAAGGTATAAATCTAACCAATGCTACAGGGGATGGATTTATGAAAATGTTTCCGGGATTGTTGTGTGCATGTGCTGGTGCCAGTCTAGGGCTGCCTGTTCAGAGGAAATGTCTTTCTCTGGCTCTGAACAACTTTAAACTGACTGAACATGTAATTATAGACTTTAACTTTCCATATCTTTCCAGAGGTTATGTCCTGTTTGTTTAATAAACAGAGAGATTTTATTTAATAAAAAGGTTGTCTATTTTCTTAAAAAGACTGCTTAAATACCAGAATCCATGAACCAATCATACAAGTTTGTCAACTTAATGAAATAATTCAACAGGCCAAGTACTATACAGAAACAGTAACCTCATTCAACTCTTAAATCTTTTGCTTCAATACTTCTATTATCTAAGCGCCATCTCTCCCTTGTCCTAATTTCTAAGCGAGAATGGGCAACAAGAGAACGCAAATGAATAGTTAAAATTTACATGAAAATAACATACCGCAGGAGCTTTGATGCAATAAAGCAACAAACAAGGTCATAAACAACAATGACATAGTTTACAACCCAGAATCTCTATGCGGAGAACCATGTGTGACTTGCTAATGTAAGGTATTTATGTAATGTAATGTTATTTATTAGAAATGAAGTTTACAATTGTATATATGATGGCTTGTGTATTGTATGAAATAGTCCAAAAGGCAACCATTTGAGTTTTTGTATAATAAAAGTGTTTTTCTGTCTTGGTGTCTCATATTGTCTCCTCTAGTGGTTAAAAGGATTAGCTAAAATGTCACAGTCCACTGTTGCATCAGTATGAATAAATCAAGCCCACAGCCAGTCCTATCTCCTCATTTAAATTGAACTAGTGAGCAAAATGCCAAAATATATTAGTTTGACACCAGGTGCAGAGTGGCTGCCATATGCTGGGTGTTTCTGATAATAGTATATTTTACAAATGCATGAAACAGATTTTGAGCTGAAGAGAAATGTTGCGGTGGTACCTCTAGTAAAATACACTCTAGATGGCACTACTCACTGTCACAAAAGTTGTAATTGTGGTGCCTCTATATTTATTATGTGTTTCTTTTTATTTTCCCCAAATAACTGTGTTGCATCAGGAAGTCTTCTGTAGTTTTCCAAATCAATATGCAATTCGCTGCACTCTTGTTGCATCTTTGGCAGGGACTCTTACTTTTGAAAACATGACTGTATCTTCTGCCTCTGATAAGCTGTGCTACATTTCTGTATAAAGTAGGTTGATGAAAACTAAAGTGGCCTTGTGCAGGTCAGTGTCATGTCCCAATAACTAAAGCTCCATTGCGCCACTGCGCCATTGAACGAAGCTAAACTCTACCACTCAGCAAGTATGTATGTATTTACGTATATACCCTGTAAAATAAACAATATGTATAGCACTATCCAAATCTCACAGGATATCACAGTAACAACTTCACTTTATAGTATAATACTCACATACGACATTGTACAACTATGTAATCAATCACTTTATGAAGGGCCCATATTACACTGTTTTCTGATCTATGCTATGTAATTTCTTCATCATGAACAAACCTGGAGTTGTGTTTGTTTCATTCACACATGTTTAACACACAAACCCTTCATATTCAGGCAGAGTTCTTCTCTCAAACTGAAAACTCCCCGTTCCACCTTGTGATGTCATGTGGTAAAAGAGGAAGTGCTCCACTGTGTTTTTAAACTCCATACACCTTCACTAGAATCATTTGGATCATTTCAGTCCTGGAATTGCCAATCTCTACTGAACTAAAGGTAAAAGGTAGCTGTTCATTTGAAAACTGCCACTACATGACACGGGGATGTGTGAATGAAACAAAACACAATGCTAGGTATGTTTTTTGAGGTGGAAACAGCATTATAACATGGGAAAGCTCATGAGAATCTATTTAAAAAGACAGCATGAAGGCAAAAACTGGAAGCAAAATTAATAAATAATTTTGAAGTGTCTGAGAAGCACAAACCTGGGAAATGGATTTGATTCCCATAATGTGTATCTTCATTAAAATTGTCTAATTCATCTAATGACATTCGACAAAAAATACATACAACATATAACATTATAACATGGCTTAAAGCTCATAAAAATAAACTGTGTGTAATTTAGGACTTTTAATCAAGATTGAGATTCAGTCACTTTTAATCATCAGTGATCAGCTTGCGTCTTTTTGATTGAAGAGTCTGGCTACTCTACATGCTTTGACGGTGGTTTGGAGTACAGCCCGACCGATATGGATTTTGTTGTGGCCGATATGAAACCGATATAATGGGAGTTGGCGCTGCCGATAGCCGATATAATCGCCGGTATATTTAGTGATGTAAAAATTCACTGTAAATCTTGAATTGTTTAATAAAACTTAGGTTTGGCTCTAGTGGATTCTAAATTGGGTTTATTTAGGCAACATTTATTGTTATTCTGACTCTTTACGTCATATTTACATACAGTAGATTGGCCTAATGGCATTTTTGCATCACATTCTAGCTACTAGTGATGGGTATTCCAGTTGTTTGTTTGTTTTTCAAGAACCGGCTCTTTTGGGTCGGCTCACTAAAGCAGCTGGCTCTTTCGGCTCCCAAGCAACTCTTGAGATTGTTTTGCTGCAAGCAGGACTAAACCAAAACTGAATCAGGACTGAAAAAGGACTAAACCAGGACTAAAACAGATTTAAACCATGTGTAAAACAGGACTAAACCAGAACTGAACCAGGACTGAGTGTCGAGACTCGGTCTCTTCCTCACTCGAGCTCAAGATTAGTCCTGGTTTATTCATTTTATGCTGAACTGCAGCCAAATGTGCACTTTTTTTTTATCCTATGCACACGCAGATTTCTGAAAGTTTCGTTTTCAGCCGCTGCTGTCAAACTACGGGTCTACATGCGGCATGAAGAGAAAAAGTGAGAAAAGGAGAAAACACGGCTCCCAATAAGAAAAATGCTCCCGTTGTTCGCTTGAAAGAGCCGGCTCTAAGAGCCGCTTCGATCGCAACCGACCCATAACTCCTAGCTAGTAAATAAACAATCACTATTAGCCTTTAGCCTTTAATCCAGAGTCAAACCGATTTTCGTAAAAAGAAAATAATCTCAGTGTTGCACACGGCTGCAGGTGTAAACAATAGCACGCGAGTGAAGTGACGTGACTCTGGTGGTGTGTTTAGGGTCAGTACGGACACAGACACAGACAAATTACACCGCAGATAAATACTGATGTGGAGCCACATATTAGGACATCTATCTGTCTGTAAATTGGATTAAATGAACATAATGTAGAGAGTCTAAGCTTTATAACGAGGTATAACATGCCCACGTGAAAAATCGGCCCATATCCGATATGTCTCCAGGTGCCCATATTGGCCGATAATATCAGCCAGCCGATATATCGGTCGGGCTCTAGTTTGGAGCTGAGTTCAGACTTAAGAGGAAGAAATTTGACTTTTTGTGCTAGTGTAAATAGCAGTGATGAAAAGTATGCATTGTTTATTATCAACAAATGAATGCAATGAATGAAAGTTACTGTACATCATTAAATAAGACCAAAAAAAGAGAGAGAGAGATTGATTTATATGAGGGAATCTTCTTATTTATTTTTTTGTCATATCACCCAGTCCTACAATATTGCAATACCATAGTGATAGGGAATGACTATACCTAACTTGAAATATATGTGATCCACAGTAAGCACACATCACATAGATACTAGTGTGCTCCTCTAGCAGAAGTGTATGAGAGCTGATATGAAGCAGATGGCCCATGATGCTAATTAGACAGCATCCTGCCATACCTATAATGACACATAAGAGCACTGTACAGTGCACATGCTGCCAGTTACTCTGTTAACAAAGCCATAGGAGACAGGACTCTAGACCTTCAGTTTTTTTTTTCTCCATAAGTTACATAAAACAGCACTGTGGGGAGAAATAATGATATATGTCCCTTTACATCTCAAATGAACACCAGAGCTAATATGTTTTTAATCACTTGATAGTGCTTCTTTTGTGCCCTTCAGCACAGTCATTTACTCACACATTTGCATAATGAGAAGAAGAACACGCTGATGTTTTCCTTCAAACATCTGTCAGAAATGGAGATTTGTTGGAATATAAATTCTATATTTTTGTCACTTTGAGCTTGAATCAGTCAGATTTTTAAGATAGCTGAATGAGATGGGACCTTATAATAACCTCTTTGTAAAACAGAGGATTAAGCAGAGAAGTCATGTCCTTGGCAGCGCGCAAAACAAATGACGGGTCAATGGAAAAAGGTGAGTCACACAGTCTGTTTTTAACCTGAGCTGTGTAAAATTTAACAATACAGGTCCTATAAAGGTGCTGCTATTTTCTGACCTATGTTATAATGTTTCCTCATCAAAACCATACCTGATTTGTGTTTTGTTTCATTCACACATGTTTAACACACAAACCTGCAAATTTAAGCTAAGGAATTTTCAATCTCTAGTAAACAAAAGGTAAAGCTGTTAACATCACAAGCTGGCATTTTGAGCCAAAAGGATTACTCTAACATGTCTGAATGAACCAAAAAAACAATTGCAGGTATGTTTTTGATGAGGTTAGAGCATTATAACATAGCTTAAAGCTCACGAGAATCCATTTAAAAAGACAGC
This sequence comes from Boleophthalmus pectinirostris, assembly GCF_026225935.1. Lineage (NCBI taxonomy): Eukaryota > Metazoa > Chordata > Actinopteri > Gobiiformes > Gobiidae > Boleophthalmus > Boleophthalmus pectinirostris. The sequence continues at coordinate 22,085,498 of NW_026571140.1, forward strand.
ATCAGGGGAAAAACTGGCAGCAGAATTGATAAATAATTTTGAAGTGTCTGAGAAGCACAAGCCTGGGAAATATGGATTTGATTCCCATAATATGTATCTCCATTAAAAGTGTCTAATTCATCTAACGGCATACAACAAGAAATACATACAACATACATACTTGAAAAAAATATATTTGAATTGAGTTATGCCTAAAACGTCACTTAAATCTGATAATTATATGATTAGTGATTATGACAGGCAAAACTAACCCTCTTTTGCGGTGGAAATCACACTCACATGCACACAACAGATGAATCAAAGCATATTGATGGACAGCTTTGAATATCCCCCCATTATAACAGTCAAATCCCAAGATAGGATTGCAAATAGGAAACGGATAGGTATCTCACTGCCAGCCTGCTCCATGATAAATCGGTAAACATAAACTGAAAGCAGCCAATTGCTCTGGATAGCATCTCAAATCACACAAGGTTTGAGAGGTTAAACCATATCAAAATGAGCTGTCAGCACTCATATGAAAGACTGGGTTGTGGAAGTGAAAAAAGGGTAAAAAGTAGAAGCTGCACCTCACAAATATATTGCTATCAAATCTAAATCATCATCGCTTGAGCTGATGAACAAAATATACTGGATTTTTTAAGAAATATTTGATTTTACTTATAATTTAGTCCTATACACACATTCCTGTGATAATTTATCTGTTTATAGTTCACCCAGTCAACGCACCTAGAGTTGTTTACAACGTGCACTCTGAACTGAATCCTACTTTCGAAACATCACAATTCTAATCACAGTCTCAAAATGAAAATAAAAAAGTAAATAAAAATCGTGCAGCCCTAGTAAATCACGGAGATTCATGCAGTTTAAGAAAAACTAAGGTAGCGCAATCTCAGCTTGGTTCCGTGTCCCGTCACCTTGGTGCATAATTTATCTGGTTGAGCCAATACTAAAGCCATAAAGCAGACAAGAATTCATTAGGCTCAATCAAACTGCAGGAAACCAGAAGACACAGCAGACAACAGGCACTGCCCTCTGAGAGTCCTCTGTGCTTTAAGTGTTACAGGAATAATAATTTAAGACTTGACCACTACATGCTCCAAAATGTGTTACATAATGTGCTAAGTGTGCTTTAAAATGATCCCTGTGGTGAATTTGTTCTGCCTATGGTGAAAATGGAAGCTCTGTTCAAGAGGATTTGTAATGTGTATATACTTTTTAAAATATGCACAATCAATGTATTTTAAAGGTGCACATGTAATTTTCTGGTGGAGGGCACACTACCGGCTTGTCTCTATAGAGATGTGCTTTTCCTGATTGTTTTGTATCTATGTTGCATTAAGATTGTTTCTATTGCTCAAAAATACCTAGAAACCCACAAGACAGAGAAGTTTAAAGCCATATTGTGGACCATTCATGGCAAAGCAATAATATCTGTATAGCCTTTAAGACTCTTACATCAGCAATGAAACATCTAATACATGCAGTTCACTGTCTACATGTTCTTCAGTTAAAGACATCCTTTAATTATTTACTGTCTGTATTGACTTGTTAACTGTCTTGAAATATATATGCATTTAATAAACCACAGACCCACACGTTGTTCTGAATAGAAAACCCAATGGCTTCTTCTTCTACATCATCTTGTTAAATAAGGGCCGGGCCAAACCAACCAACCAAAACCAAATAGTTTTGCTTATTTTGGAGTAATAAAATTTGTTCTGTAGGTAATGGTTTGTTTGGGAAGTATCTTCCATATAAATAAAGAGGCCACTACAGTCCAAATAGTCTCTAATAAAATGACTAAATAACCCACAGTGAGTAACAGTCTGATGTAATCTAAATAAGCCTACATCTATGTCCTTGTTTGTTCCCCAAAAGTGACACTGTTGTGGAAGCTGCTCTGATGAAATGTACAGCATTTGGCTCAGGTGCTTCTGCTGCTGGGCTCATGTGTAAGAATGGATGTGCTGACTATGAAAAGAAGAAGAGAGAAAGAGAAGAGGAGAGAGAGCAAGAGAGAGAAAGAGGGAGAAAGAGGGAGTCAGGGAGAGAGATGGGAGCAGTGAGAAAGAGAGAGAGAGCAAGAGAGAGAGAGAAAGAAAGAAAGAAGGGGGAGAGAGAGATAAAGAGAAGGGGGTGGGGGGGGTGGGGGGGCTAGAGATGCTGTAGCAGTGCATCAGTGAGGTGAGAGTATACTTCACAGTTTGCACACGAGGAAGCTTAGAGAACATGGGCATTTTCAGGTGAACGTACTTTGAAGCCAGATAAAAATGTCATTTTAAATTGGTGAAAAGATTATTATAGTTAGAGTGTACTGGTCAGCCCATAGTCCCATTTGAACAAACCACTGGGTCATTAATGTTGCTGACCCACATGAAACACTGATTGTCCTGTGAATCCGCATATAGCCTGTTAAAATAACTATCCACTGTAAAGGTTGTGGAAAAATAATTCAAGTTTCAGTAAAAATGTGAAAGAATATTAGCTTCTAGAATTTGTTACTGCAGAAAGAAGCCAATCTGTGCAGCATGAGAGCAATGAAACAAAAGAGTTGACAGAGGTGAAAGGAGGTAAACGACTGCAGACACAAAGCATCGTGAAAATGCAGACAACCAGCCAGGACACTCATTCAGAACATTCAGAAAGCTGCACACTGCAATTTTAACCCACAAGCCTTAACGCAGCTCATGGGGCTATTAACGATGGCCTTTCAGCAATGAACAGATTTACAACTTGTTTGTGTCGCTGGAAATAGGTGAGGAAGAATGATAGGTTTCGGTTAATATGTTCAAGTGCATACCCCGCTATTAAGAAGAGAACAAAAATGCAAGCCATTTATCACACCAACGCTATGCTGAATATCAAAACGTAATGCAGCATTAGTGTTTGTCTCGGCCAGTGTCAGTAGAGTGCTTACCCTCTGCAGCCAAAGCACACTGGACAAGAAATGAAAGCATTCCCGCAGACAGCAGCCAGCTCACGGGCTTCCCCGCTGCTCTGACTCGCCACCTGGTTCTCACACATCTCCTCTCCGCTCCAGCATCCGATCTTCCCAGGGAGCATCCACCGCCACGACCAGCACGGCCACTGGGATGACCTGTCCGCACACCACTCCTCACACCGGGAGCCATCTCCAGCGGATGAATTGCTGAACTTTGGCCCGTAAATAATACATTGGATCAGTCTGGGTGCTTCGAGCAGGAATGGCACACAGCGGTTTCGCGGTCTCGTCGCGTCCACGGCTGGCGCGGTGAGAAGCGGCGCTCAGGATAAAATAAAGAATGCTCCTTTAGCGCTCCTCTCTTCCACTTGATCCACCCATCCGCGCGTGGCGCAGGGCGGCGCACAGCACACTTTCTCAAAGCTTTTACATTTAGCAGCTTGTGCTCAAACTCATAGGGCTATCTATGTGAGATCCCCGTGTCCGGATGGCATTCGCTTTCACTGGTCACACGATATTTAGCTTCGGATTTCCAAAGACCGTAGCATACGTATCCTGATGTCTCTGGCCAAAATAGACAAATTAGCATCTGTTAATTGCCCCCCCAAAAAAAAAAAAAAAAAAAAAAAAACAAGAACAGAAGGACGACCTCTACTGGTCTTTTAAGTAACACGCAGCTGATGGAAAAGTGCTTTGTTATTTGGGAAGCGTTTTTATTTTTAGTCAAGCTTTATTCTTGTAAAATGTTGACCTCAACCGGCTCTTTGACACGTGCACGACGCAAGGATAAGCGATTGTTTGTGGACTACAATGCTGATACTAATTCATGGCCACTAGATGGCGATCAAGACTAAATGTACATGGAAGGTTGAAGTTTTATGTGACAATCACAGCAAAATCACAAACTGCCTTCTTTTGTGGATCAACATACACTCTACAGTCTATACTTTTTCTTAGTAAAGCAATAATATATAACTTGAGTTTGTGTGTGTATTTACTATCTTAGTTATTTTTTTATTTTAAACACTGAAGATTAGATGTGCAAATCATGTGTGGGTCAACCAAAAAGTATGTTATAAACTACTGTAGATTTCCTTTTAAGATATACCAAGTATAAAAGAAACCAAGTCTGAAATGTTTGCATCAACAGATTTTTTTTTTAATTCAAAGTGGATTTTAACAATAATACACCATAAAGTCTTATTTTGACACTCACCAAAAGAGTCACCTGGAAAACCCGCTTAATGTGACAAAGTAGAGAAGGCTTGGTCACACCTAAATCACTGAGAACTAGAGGAAACACTATGCAAACTGTAGACATCACATCCATTGAGTTAGTTTTCCCAGTCGTCATACTGTAAATATTGCACAGTGCAATTGCTACATGGCAAACTAGTGTAGCACAAAATAAAAGCTAATGGAACAAAACAAAAAGCCACAAAAATCTACATTTAAACAGTAACAGTTTAGAGTTTATAATCAAGTCTATTTGAGAGCAATCTTAAATGATTCTATAACTTGCAGTATGAGTTAACTCTGAATTGAACACAAATCAGCAGAAAATAACGCAATTTAACTAAATGAACACAGTAGCATTTTACAAATACAGGCCCTGAATTAACATTTGTACACAAAACATAAATGTCCATAAAAGAAAAAAAAAAAGTTTTATCTGTTAAATGTTATGTCATGTAAAGTGTCCATTAGTCAAGAAAGGTTCTGTCCACTTTGCGCTAAACATCTGGGAGAGAAACAACAAAAGGTCTCAAAACATCTCAGCACAGTTCTTATTTGAAGAAGAGGACATCGTCAGCACTTGTCAATTATTCCCCTTAATGAGAGATGAAAACAAAGGGCCTTTTGAAACCTGTTGCTGTTTTCAAACTTTCCTGGTTGACGTTGGAAGGACAGATATATTTGGGAGAGGTTATGCAGATGTGTTGCTGGTGAATAACTGGAGAAACACTGGGAAAGCATGTCACACCCTTATTCAATTCATTCGTTGACTAAACTTTTTTCTTCAGTATGTTCAGTAGATCCATGCAGTTAACAAATGCAGTTAAAAAACAATATCCATATGAGCGAAATATTGCACTTCAATCAACTCCTATAATTTTATTTTTAATCTGTTACTTTCAGTGCTGGGTGTTGAAATGCAATGGAACAAAAAAACGTGGCAAGCATGTTAAATGAAATAATCGATTCTTTAAGAACACTTGGTGGTGCAATGACGGCACAAAAGTATTGCATCTGTTTAGCCAAAGAGACTTTCAAAGATTGAGTGCCATATCATTCAAGTGTAAATGTGTTCGGAGGTTTCGGTGGCAGCTATTTTTAGATTAATACTTCAGTGTTGACACACTAGTAACAGGAGTCATCTTTACATGTTCAATCATTTTTCACCTACTTTAATGTGGCTGTAAAATGCAAATCTGTTTTGACCATAATTATGTAATGGTTGTAAATTCTCATTTTCTTATTCTGAAGGCACAAACGCAGTGCTGCTCACACTGTCCATTTCTGAACGTAGCATGTTACAGTGGCCACAATTCTTGCATTTGATATGAAACACTCATAAAGGGGAGAGCAATAGGAAAACAAGGCAGTTTAACAACAGAGAACAAAAGTAGCATAACATTAAACAGATAAAAAGATTTGCAAGAATCTATTTAACGGTCAAATCAGTATTAAATGACTGGTTAATCATTTCATCTCTTAGGCAATACAAGGTGCTTGCCTGTTTGTATGAAATCTTTGAGTATATCGTTTGTGAGAGGAAAACAATATTAATTCTCCTTGTCCAAAGGGAGATTTTCTGGCATGTCACAGCACTCAGGTACCATATACAAAAAGAGCACAGACTTGAAACAAAAAGGAAAAAAAAGTTAAATCAATCCTGCAAGCTATAGCTTTAGATGTCTACAAAACCCCATTATGAAAACGTACAAAAATTAAGTTACATCAATACATTTGATATGCAGTGATGAGCCCAAAAGGTTAATAAGGATAAAATACTGATGCAAAAACACAGACCCCAAGAAACAACAAACGCAACAGAAGTTCATCATCAGTAATACAGTAGTTACAATGACATTCCAAATAAGAACACGAAACAGAAAAATCAATCACTTAATAATTAGGGACCTATACAAAAATAGCGACGCCAGGTTTAAACTCAGAAATCACCTAATTTCACAGCTATTGAAGTGGCAATTATCATATAGCAGCTTATCTATGATACATTCAAGAAAGAAATGATACGACGTATTAATTGCCCAATAAGCTAGACAAAACCTCTTAATTTCTAAATTAAGTTTTTGTTGTTTTTTATATAACCCCATTTCATGACTACAGTAGAACTGAGGCCGATGCAAACAGAGTAGCTACCTTGCTTTAGGAAATGAAATACAGTCTTTGGTGCTGCACAAGCAACTTCATTTGAAAATAAAGACGACACAATTACACACAAAACTAGCCAACTGAACAGAAAATGCACAAATACATATATTTATAATGGGTGTAACCAACATAAATACATGTGTATATATATCCTCCCTGACGGAATGTAGAAAATAAGCCGTCGACACCAATACGTTTTAAGCATTTAAAAGATATTATCATGTAAAGGGAAAGTTACCTTTGTCACACATGCATAAATGAGAATTGCACACCATTAACTCACACTTTGTCAAGCATCTGTACTTAATAGCCTAGCTCTATAATATATGTTCATATATGTGTCTATATGAAATACTGCATGGTTTGCTCAGGCTTAGAAGATTCCATACGGTGAATTCATTTGCATGTTTCCTTACCTAATCAAAGCCATGCCCACCACACTTCTAAACACCTAAAAACAATGTGAACACATTTAGAACAGAAATATGACGACAAAAAATGAACTAAATTAGATTGTATTGCAGTTTCATCAAACAGTACAAATACTGTTAGTAATAAGAGTTCCACTAAATATAAAGTGATTATCAAATATTAATCAATACTCAGTACTTGCACTTGTACACTAGTTCATTCAGGATGGATCCTAAAACAATTCTAATGAAGGAGCAAGCATTTGCAACAGCAAATCATGCTGTTCTTCTTGAGGAAACAAAGTAATTCACTACACAAGAAAATACACCAACTCCAAACATCAAGTATCGCTATGAGCGATACCTCACATCCATGCAAACTATGCATGGACATATACACAGGTGCATATATATACTCACACATAGGATGCATTGAGTGATTGGAATTTCAAGTGCTGCAGTCCAGTACATTAATATTCATGTTATAGTCATATATAAGTAGTAACATTAACAACCTCAAATATGTAAGGCACTATGGCTGGGGACAGATATACAATGCAGCGAGTCTTGGAACACAATTAGAGCAATGTCTATGCATCTTCCTGTTTACATTTTTGCTCATGCAAGACCACATGCAGCGTGAGGATTAACCCTATTTAAATTGGTTAACTGACTTGACATTGCTAACACCAAAAGACACCAAGAAAGTACAAATACTTTGAAAGCAGTACAACATACACCGTGGACAACATGTGCATTTGTCAACCTAGAGCTAGAGACTGGGATGGCTTTACAAATATGGATGTGTCTTGCACACATAAGAAGGCATTATAGAAAAATAGCTGGGATCAGGGGTGCAAAGTCTAACTATTTCACACCACCCCAATTATTTACCTGTTTTGAAGAGTATTCATATAAGATCCAATGCAAAGGTATATCAAATGTGCAAAACACATTAAGTGTGAGTTTTAATATTCATTCTTTCACTTAGTCATTCATTCGTTATTTCCTTCAGATTTTTTTTTATCATCCACCAGTGAAACTCATGTTTTAAAGCTTGAAGTTCAATACAACCAAGTCTACATGATTCAAAAAATAGCTTGCTATCTTTGTGGTTGTGCCATGGTTTTGTCAGGAAAACCATGTTCTTGTGGTTTATGGGTTGAGATATGCTCAGCTTGTGTAGCCCTATTGTGGTATGAAGGATAATGCAGAGCTCAGATGTAGGGGTACTGGTTTATTTTTGTGGGGCTCAGGGGGAAACTGGCGTAAGCAGGTGAGGCGATATAGGAGTGAGGGGGGAAGAGAGGCTTGAACTGGCCCGGTTGGTGCAAAGTGGGCGATGGCAGCAGCCGGGGGTTTAGTCCCACTGTCACCTGATGGACAATGCCTGCGGGGTGGGAGAGGCCATATGTGGGCTGGAGCACCGGTCGTGAGGCCCCAGGAGAGGCCAGTAAGTGTGCTACTGGTGCAGCTGTAACCAGAGGACCAGACGCAGGGTAGGGCAGGAGTGCGGGCTGGGAGTGAGGGTGAGCGCCAATGTGGGGATGGGGACCAGAGGTGTGGCTGGGGCTGCTGTGGGACAGGGTGAAGGTATGCCCATGTATGGTGGGAGGAATAAAGGCCTGCGGTCTCCGATGAGGAAAGTTGCCATTCCATTCTTGACATGAGCCAAAATGTTGAACCTGCAGAAAGGAAAATAATATGAATTTTAGCCACTAGATGGTAGTGGTTTCCATATGTAGTGTTTAAACTGTGTGCTAAATAATAATACAATTAAGTGAAACGTAGATTACTTATTAGCAACATGTTCATCTGTTGTATCAATTTGTATTTCATATGATTTTTTGCTGTAAAATAATGTATGTGCCAAGACAAAAATTGGTAAGTTTCTAAGTGTAAGTGTAACAATGAAAACCAGTTTTGACATGCTATTTGTGCCCACCTGTCCAAAGCCAATGGGCTGCTGTTGTTGGGTCTGGAATGCGGGGGTTATTTTCTGTGGCCGGTTGAGAAGAGGCGTGGAGTGGTGATGTTGTCGCACTGGAATGCCTCGCCCTTTGGACTGGGATGATGACTCTAAGATTATTACCAAGACCATGTCATGGGAGAGACCAAATAAAAACATGTTAGTGTATGTCTAAGGTAAACTCTTAAAAAAGGCATCTAGAAGCCCACAACAACAGCTAACTTTTACGGTTATATTTGTGCACTAGACATATGGTGCCCAAGGGGGGGCTTGCGGGTCAAACTATAAATTTGATCTGCCATGGGCTGCTGAGATTTATAAGAGATATCCATTTGAATGCAGTTGTGCATTGAGAAGGAAAGAAGAAAATGTGCATCGTTTTTGCACAGTAACTTTTTACATACAAACAATCATGTTTGGCTCTTGGTCTGCTAATACGCTTTTGTCCTGATAAAGTTTCGGCACCTCAGCACAAGACTTTGTAAGCATGCCTGAGTTGTTTGGGGTTTGCAGCATTTAAATATAGCACCATGTGTCCTTCCAATCTGATACCAGCCATTATAAATAGACATGAATGATGGGATAAATGTGAACTATTCCCAAGTCATGACAAAGATTTTCTTGAGATTTGACCTGGAGTTGAACACTGTATTAAAAACTAGGGATGGTCCCATGTGTTGTTTATTTCAAACAATACCAATGTTTTTACATTTGTCTTAATCCTGTGGCAGCTAGACAAAATGATTAGCATACAGATATCCAAATTTAATCTATAGTCCACAAACTGATGTTATGTTATAATATAAATATAAATATAAATATAAATATAAAAAATATAGGATAAACTGGGATTGACACAGACACACAAAGACTGGTACAGCTTAGAAAACATATTGGTGCTAAATATCACATCAGATAACATATCGCCATATTGGACTAATGTCATTATCTGTGACGCCCTCTAATATCACCAATAGAATTGATGATATAATTTTATGATGCATAGGCCTATCACAATAACACATTTTAAAGTGCTATATATATATTGCTGAAAAAATATAGATGATAAACAATAATACTGAAACTAATTTTTGCCCCAGGCACAATAACCCTAAAGCTGTATTACTCCCCAAAAAATAATCTAAATGTATTATTGTAAAGTATATTTAGAATGACACTTATTTAGCTTGTACCTATGATCATAGAAGTAACAGTCATAGGAGTTACTTGTTCGCCCATCAGCTGCAATAAGTAATAAAATCTAATCTCCACTAACAAAGAAAATACAAAAGGGTCAGTCCATATGAAATCAGCTGTCCTCCCCTATGAGTCATCTCAGATTTGGCTGAAAATTTTTCCAAAAATTTCTAAAATCACCAAATGAAAGAATCTCAAATTTTAGCTCAATCCCTTGAGTCGTTCCTGAGTTATGTCCCATTGAAATTTTGGGGCCATGCTCACTTTTTCTGAAGCCTTAATTTATAAGCACGCTTGAGAGACCATAACTTCATAAAAAATAGAGCTAGGAGGCTTGTATTATTTTAGATTCTTGTCCATAGATTCTGAATCTGTTGTCAAAGGTTCAATTACCTTTAATAGCCTTACACACTTGTTATAAGGGAAGACAATTGGAGATTATTTGTGGTACATTGTTTGTGATGGTTTTGTTGGCACAGTAAAAGGCTCGGCTGCAAGGGCCAGTCTTCAGACAACTGACAGCAATCAAATATTGACCGCACTCCAGATGTTTGAGTGGGCTTCACAAAACATAAAGATTGAAGTTTTTTCTAAATACATTACAAACCATGAACTTACTTCCAAACTAGAAGACCGCTACAGCAAGGCAAAGACTGAATGGTACTAGCTCACACCACAGCTTCATTCTGGTGTCAAATGGTAAATTAGAAATGAGAATATATCAAGATCATTTATATACTGAAGTTTCAGTATCTGAAATGCAATATGAGATTGTGCCAGATAGCTCTCTATACCGGCCAGGTCAATACAGTGCATGTGTTTATGACATCAGGTGGTTCATCGGAAATATTTCAGAGCGTTCAGATGAACATGGTGATGTCTATGTGAGATTTATGAATGGAGACAACAGAACCCTCATCTTCTCTTATCCCTCATACTCTGGAACCAGAAATTCAGGGAAGAAGAGCACAAAATTATCACCTTGACACTGCAGATTATGACAGGATCCAAACATTACTTCTGAAGTTCAATAGTAGTTAGGAACACTTAGTGTGCAAAATACCAATACAGATGATCTACCCGTATGTGACAAAAAGGCACCAAAATGGTCATATTTGTCCAGTATGTTGGACAATTTTTTAAAATGTAATTCCTAGCCGTTGAACAAATAACAGACCAGGTTACTGTATTTTGGTAACTTTTGTGTCAGAATCAAATTTTTTCTTGTTAATGTTACTGCCTTCTTGTAATAATTTTGTGCAAAAATAATATACATATGGTGGGACTGAAAGCCATGGTTATAGAGAGAGAGACACAGAGACTTTGTGATTTAACAGGCAATGAGTATTCCAATTGTAATTTGCCTTTGATCAGTTTCCATGAATACTATCTTAACTTTTGTTGCTTTACTTATACATCATGAAAAGCTGTTTCTTTATGAGACAACAAATTATCTTCCTTAAATAAAAATAGAAAAAAATAATGCAAACTAACTTTTTTTTCATAATTCTGTACAGAGTCAATAGTTGAATTTTCTCAAAGGATTAATGACACTTTTCCAAGCAATATACCACAAATAATCTCCAGTTGTCTTCCCTTATAACAAGTAAACAGTGCTTAAGGCTATTAAAGGTAAATGAACCTTTCTAGCTGGTGGAAAAGTACCTAAGCTCCACCAAAAATTACCTGTGACAGCTCATTTTCAAAAATTCCATTTGAAATGAAGGAAGTTAATAGTAGATATTTTATTACTTCTAACTAATTAGAATATGCCAAAGTTTCTGGTAAAAATGTGATCAACATCTAACTATGCCCACATGGGGAACCGAGGGTCAAAAGAAGGGGCTAAAAAGATCACATTAGGTCTGTGATCATATTTGGGACTCTACACCATCCACATGAAAGCTCAGGAAAGTGTGAGGTGGCTGCCAGAAATGGTCATTCTTTCAAATATTCAAGTTCATCAGTTAGTTTGTAAATATCTATTTGGAGTAAATAGATCTTGGACCTCAAAAATTGAAAAAAAAAAAAAATTTGAGCAGCAACCAAATTTGAGATTTTGGGGGACCACAGCGCCCCCCTTAACAAAGATACTCAATATTTGACAACAGATTCAGAATCTATGACCAAGAATCTAAATAATACAACTTTTCAGCTTCCTAGCTCTATTTCTTATGAAGTTATGGTATCTCAAACATGCTTATAAATTAAGGCTTCAGAAAAAGTGAGCATGGCCCCAAAATTTCAACGGGCCATAACTCAGGAACGACTCAAGGGATTGAGCTAAAATTTGAGATTCTTTCATTTGGTGATTTTAGAAATGTTTTGTTTTTTTCAGCCAAATCTGAGATGGCTCATAGGGGAGATTCCTTGAAAAAGGCTCATTTTATACAGACTGACCCAAAAGCAATATATATTTATCCCCAAAAATATTGTCCAACTTTCATATATTGAAAGATATGTGGATATAGTAATTATCTTGGCCTAACTGTCCAAGTAGTTGAACATTAATCTGCAGTTCAACAGTACTGAAGCTACATTCAGCACACTTTAAAACACCAGAAAAACATGCAACAACCTTAAGTGTGACATGTATCATTTGTTCTCGGTTGAAATCTTACATTTCAGTAAGGGACTCATTTTATGGCAGATTATGAATCTTATATCCAATTATATTTCACTCTCACACAGAAAGAACAGAAAGAGGTAGTATAGAGCTAGTGTTGACAGCAAACAGAAATTCACACCAGAGATCTCTGCAAATATGTCAGCCAGGTCAGCCATAATCACCTGTGAGAACCTCTGTAGCCTAATACAGGATAATCCTGGGCCATGTGACCTATAGAGCAGACAGCAGTAGTGACCAGATCTTTGAGCCTACACAGTGCTCTGGGAAATTTTTGACTTTAAGTAAATTACTTATTTATATATACAAAAAAATAATAAAAGGAACACTTTGAAAAGACATCAGATCTCAAAGTGAAAGAAGTATATTGGATGTCTATACAAGTATGGACAGGGCAATGTCTTAAGAAGATAAGGATGACACCTCTTTTAATGGAAATAACATTTTCAGCCTACAGAGGGCTTAATTTTTATAGAAACGCTGAAAATCAAAATGAAAGAATGATGTGGCAGGCTAGTTCATTGTGCCAAAATGTTCTTTTTGCAACTCAAAATGCTCAGTATCTTGTGTGACCCCCACGTGTTTGTATGCACGCTTGACAACATCGTGGCATGCTCCTAATGACACAACGGATGGTGTCTTGTGGGATGTCCTCGCAGATCTGCGTAAGGGAATCACTGAGCTCCTCTAGAGTCTGAGGAGCAACTTGGCAGCATCTGATGGACTCAAACATAATGTCCCAGAAGTTTTCTATCAGGTATAATTCAGATGATTGTGATGGCCATTCAATTGTATCAATCCCTTCATCGTCCAGGTACTGTCTGCAGACTCTTCCCTCTTGAGGCCAGGCACTGTTGCGCATCAGGAGGAACCCAAGACCTGTTGACCAGTGTAGGTTCTGATAATGTTTTTTTTTGACAAATGATTTAATCCTGATACCTAATGGCAGTCAGACTGCCGTTTTCAAGCCAGTAAAAGTCTCCATGGATATGCCTCCCCAGACCATCAGTGACCCACCTCTAAACCGCTCATGCTGAACCATGGTACAGGCAGCAAAGCATTCTCCTTGTCTTCTCCAGAGTGTTTCACATCTATCACAGGTGCTCAGGGTGAACCTGCTCTCATCTGTGAAAAGCACAGGGCACCAGTGGTGGACTCTGGTGTCATCTAGCAAATGCCAATGGAGCTCCACGGTGCTGGGCTGTGAACACAGGGCCCACTACAAGACATGGCACCCTCAAGCCACCCTCATGAAGTCTGTTACTGATAGTTTGAGCAGAGACTGTAGGGCACAGCAATGCTCAACCTGTTCCTCCTTGCACAAAGGAGTAGATATTGGTCCTGCTGATGGGTTGCGGACCTTCTGCAGCCCTATCCAGCTCTCCTTGACAAACTGCTTGTCTTCTGAAATCTCCATATTCTGGAGATTGTGCTGGGAGACACATTAAACCTCCTTTGCAGCATCACATCCGAATCTGCCATCCTGGAGAAGTTGAACAATCTATGCAATTTCTGTAGGGTCAAGGAATGGTCTCATATTCTCAGTAGTGATAATCACTCCAGCCAAAGCCAGCACTAGTGGAAAACCAGCCAAAAGAGACTAAAAGAGAGAAACTTGATGTCCACATGATGTTTTAGGGATTGTCTCATTGTTGCCACTCTAGTGCACCTGATGTTCATCTCCATTAAAAGAGGTTTCATCCTTTTGTTCCTAAGACATGTCCATATTTGTATAGATATCCAACTTTTTTTCACATTGAGATCTGATGTATTTTCAAAGTGTTCCTTAAATTTTTTTGAGCAGTATATTACAGATGTGATAAATAAAATAAACAACATAAATAATGCTGTTAACTAAATACCTACCCATGTTAGAGGATGTGTTGTTGTTCTGTATTCTCATCGGCGGCACAGCAACAGTACGAATTTGTGGCTTACAGGGTTCGGTTTCTGGGGCAACACAAGCGACGCGTGGCTCACAGTTTTGGTTGGTGTCAGCAATGAAGCTCTCCTCAGGAAAGGGACTGTTTGTATGACCAGTATCAGAGGTGGGTGTGCTGTCCACTGTGTCACAACCACTCTCCTGTTCATCTTCAGACATACTACAATAAAAACAAAAGACACATTTTAGTTGATGAATATGTCTTTTTCTGGGTGCACTCTTTGCTTATTATCTTAATGTGTTTGCATCAGATGCAGGTGTAGAGCTACATGCCTGTTTGAATGTTTGCTGGGAGACACACTGGACTGGGCTGATGAACTCGTGCTGAGTGTGCTGTCGGGACTACTGAGAGAGCACACCCTCTCCATATCCACTGTACTTTGACATGCCTCACAGTCTGTGTTACCTTCACAGCTGTATTGACAAAGGAGATCAACCATTTTCAATATGCAGATTTATACAGAAGTAGCAGTCTTCTGTGAAATGAGTACTTACTCTCCCACTGAGTGCCTCTGCGTGTTGTCCTCTTCGTCGCTGCTGATGCTGATGATGCTGACCGTGGGGCTGGTCAGGTCAGACATGACCACGGCTGGTCTCTGCTCATGAGACACTGAGTGCTCTGCACAGGCTGGCTCCACGTTACAGCAGGCGTCCTCATGGTGCTCTCCCTGTGCTCCATCAGGCTTCTCTCCAGCAGGATGCCCTTCAACCACACATCTAGACTCTTCTTCCTCTACCTCTTGGACATTCTTTGCTGTATCGGCCATCTTTGGGGACTGGCATTCAATATTTTGGATGTTTGCATTTTGGGAATAGTGGCTACCTCTGTCAAATAAAAGAAAGTGTTACACTTTATTTGAACTCTGCATTAAATATACCAGAATGTATGTTTCTTACCTATTACCACAGGGCTTTGATCTTTTGTTGGCAGCAGGTTGTGGCCACACCACATGTGCTATGCCGATGTTGATTGGCTGGTGGGTGGACATTGTCATTTGGTTGGCTAAGAATGGCTGAGAGTGGGCAATCATGGAGCTGTAGTGGTTGCCATGGGGACGCACTTTTCTGATTCAAGAAAAGAGAAAACAGTGAGCCAAAAGCCTTCAGCAGGATTACAGACAAAATGGTCCCTGTCAGCGATCCCAAAGGACACAGATGACTCATCAGTCATTAATATTCTGAAGAGCAGGCACAGATTGGAGCAGCCAAGCTATGAGTGCAGAGCATATCTTATATCAGAGCAAACAAAACGCATAAATACTGTAAACAATCTAGCAGACCTTTGCTTGCATTGTGAAAGTAAAAAAGACAATAAGCAGACAATTCTAACAATGTCTAGCACAATCCATGTCTAACACAATGTCTAACACAGATAGAGTCCTGTGATGGCTTACCCCCATTCTCCCAGTCGCTGTGACCCAGCTACAGAGTCAGAGGCCAAAGAGCTTGGTGGGGGAGGTACCGATGTCACCTGCTGCCATGTGGGCACCAAGAGCTGCTGAGCACGGTTGGACCAGGCCTAAGAAAAGTGCACATACTTTAATGATCTGAGATTCAATATAATATACAGCATTAAATCCAATTTACCTGTGTAATGACACCAGGTCGGATTTGTAATGGCTGAATTGGGGGTGCCTGAGTGACAAGAGGCACAGAAGCTTCCATTCGAACAGGATAACCTGTTGGCTTAGCTGTGTTTGGGTGTATTGGGAAGAATATTTAAAAAGGGATTTTAAAAACACTGCCCTAACAAAATAATAGAAACATACGTTTATGACTTACCTTGGATGGTTGGTGGACAAAGGATAAGAGCCTGCTGAAAGGAGTCATTACAACCAAACTGTCCATTTCCTGTTTGGAGTGGAATCCCAGGATGTAAAACTGAAGGAGCAGACGGAGTCAACCCCTAAACAGAAATACAAACAAATACAAAGTTCACAGATTTGTACATATTAAATTACTAAACAGCCAGCTAAAGGCAGTGTGTTTTTATGATTTTATTTAACAAAAAGGACATGAGAAAACTCATAACAGACAAAGTGAATTATCCAAATGTACATAGTAAAACCATGTTAAATCAAATGTGCAACTGTCCAGATGCCTTATCAAATTAACAGGAAGAACTATGAATGTATCTACATGTCTTTTGTCACACCTGAAAAGGTTAAAGACAAGACATTTTATGGTTCTTGGTTCCCTATGGAGATTTGCATGGCTGTGGACCTATTCCTATATTTTAATAATAATTTTAATAGATCCATGGCCTTATCTCTTAAAATGAGCCGTAGCCACAGGGGTGTTATAGTGGCTCACATAACTTAGGTGGGAAGCTTTCAAAATGTGTTCGAGAAGGTTTTGGTCACTTAGATTCTAAAATGTGAAGTTATTCTATAACAGCTTTGCAGAGGTAGAAATGGGATTCTGCACATAAAAGCTACAAACTGATTCTAATATCTTCATTGCTATAATCAGAGATAATTTTTCTGCTCTTCTTAGCACACTGGCTTTTAGGGACATCTCTGCCAAAAAAAGGTCACCTGCTTTTTCCTCCTCAGCAACAACAATGCTTTGCTCTGTTGCCATGACCTCAGCAATATGACGTGATGTGGTTGTCATGACAGCAGAGGCAAGATGCAATAAGCCAGGCAAATCAGAATACGGGAATGCAATAAAGACCGAACTAGGTGCTCTATCTGCGCTATCAATCAGAGAGAGAGTGTGAGGCTTACTTGTGGGTGAATACCGGTCAGCTTGGGTCTCATGAAAGAACCTTTATTCCTGTTTAAGTCGTATGCACCAGGACGACTCCAGCAGATATCCATGATATGAAAACATGATTTTACACTGTGAGAAGAAAACAAGAATGTCAGCTCTTGCCAAAATATGTAACAATGACATATTACACAAATTATTAGATAACTAAACAAACTGATCACTAACTGGTTGCTATGGGGAAAGTCAAGCAGGTGTTGCATTGTTACAAAAGGGTGGGTCAGGGCTTCAGCAGGGACAATCCTTTCCTCAGCATCGATCAACAGCATCTTTTTCAGTAAGTTTACAAACTCCCGACGATCCGTCTTCTCTGCCAGCAGGTCACTACCTTCCAGATTCATCACCAAGTTCACCTGCAACAAATGTGATCATTACTCTCAAACTTGGAGCAAATTATTAAACATGATGTCTTATTAAAACTGCTCATATTCATAGCAATTCACTCTGGACAGATCTGGACTTACATGCGCTATGTCATCTAAACAACTGAAGATGTACTTTCTGGCTTCCTTTGATTTCATTCCTGTCTCAGTCTCATGCTCATCTGTAGACTACAATGACAACAAAGTTTCTGGTGAGGTCCATAAAGAAAAGGTTCAATGATTATAATGAGTGTGTACACATGTTTTACCTTCAGTCTCCATGCTGCATAAGGGGAGTCTGATTCCTTGCAAAAGAACCGCACAGTCTTTGTCCCCGTGTTTAGTAAGTGCTCCCCAGGCAAGCCTTGTGTCTGAGAGATGTAGCGAATCTGAACAAAAAGACGTACAGGTAAACACAGATGAGTAAAGGACATGAAACTGATGGCCATACACTGATAGATATGTGTACTTAATGCATCTTATCAAAATGCATGTAACAGTGGTCTCTGTATATTGATATCTGGCTTTGTTCCATGGGACTTAAAGACATAGATATTATAATATTTAAGAAAAGGGAATTCAGTGAAAAAAAAACGTGATGTCAATCCCACCACAGTGCAAAGAAAACCACTATTAGACTTAGCACAGTACACAAGGGTGAAGTACAATCCTGTGACTTTTGAACACAAAGCACATTTTGGCAGAGCAATTACAAGAGAGGGGCGGGGAAAGCATTTCTAGAATAAGTATAAAGTTTATCTTTGATGTGTTTAGAATCTGAGTGCAACTAAACAGCATGCTAAAATATGTGTAGATGCGAGTGGATACAGTTTATGCCACTGGGAAATCCCTGATTTTCTTGGAAGGACTGGCTCAACTGAAATGTGACTAAACAGTTAACTGGTGGCATGCCTCTGCCTGAAGCATAGAGTGCTTTAGGACAGTGAAACATGACCACCACAGACTGTAGAAATATCACTTCAGTTTTTGTTTTACATTTGTATAACTGTTTAGGTAACATTGAAGTCTTAGTCTTTTACCAAAAAATCTAGCTGGTTTTAAATACATTTAAATCAAATTATACGGTAGTAATTCACAGCAGCTATAATCAAGCACTTACACTCTTTGTTGGAAAAAAGCACTAATGTTTGAACAGCTGAAGTTGATAGATAAAAAAGTGTCTAAGTAAATGTAAAAGGAGCAATATTAGTC